>NW_004524645.1:6700374-6707629 GCF_000260255.1 Octodon degus | reverse complement strand
TATTTAAAAGACATTGTATGATATCTTCTCCTAGTATTAGAAATTTTAAAAAGTATATTTCCATTTTCTGTTGACTTTAAAAAAAAACAGAGGTTTGTAAAAAAAAAAAAAAAGATACCTTGATGTACCACAAAACCTATTTCATTGTAGGGCCTCTGGATGGAAATGTAGTATTGACTGTATGTATTTGATTTATACAGAAATTAAATTTCCTTTAAAATGAGATTGTTTTTGTATTTAGGACAGGGTCTACAGGGTTTATAGGGTCTTACTGTGTAGATCAGGCTCATAGTGCTCCTCCTATGTTCAGCCTCCCAAACTCTGGGATTACAGGCGTGCGTCACCAGGCCCAGTCTCAATCACTGTCTCAGCATTCCCTGGGGGTGGGGCCAGCACAGCACTTTGGGGATAGAACCCCAGGTCACTGGATCTGCCTAAGCAGGTGCTTTAATCTGCTGAGCTATTTGGATGGCCTTTGAAATGAGATATTTTTATAGAAGAAAGTTCTTGCCACTAGCTCAAGAGATAAAAGGGAAATAATTCAGAAGATGTAAGGTTTAATTTCAGAATCTGAGTATCATAAAACAGGTAAGCAGTTTTTTTTCTGGATGTTATGCTGATACTCCTGAAAAAGATATTGAAAGATGGGAGAATTACAAAAGGCTTAAAAAGCCTTTTCATGGTAGAACTCACTCTATGAGGAGGGATTTGAGGCATCTAATCTGAAAGAATAAATTTTAATGTCATGATAATTAGAAAGAGGCACATTGTATTACTTTAATCTTTTGGACAATTTTCCATGAATACCATTTATTATTTTGCTCAATGCAAGGTCTAAATGGTTTTACCAGTCCTACTTCATTCAGTTTGTTTGTAGCTACCTGGCCTATGTAAAGGAGAAAACTTTCAGTGGTAGACAAGTTACATTATTTTCTGATTCTCATAGCCTCATCGTTCAGTAAGCCATTTGCTTTGGACCACATTGCCAGACAATGCAAGTAATTAACAGCTAATGTAGTTTAAGAGCCAAATGGCAGCTTGTGTAAGTCCTTCCCACTAACAGCTACCAATTGTAACTGCTTCCTTGCAAGATTGTAGTGAAGGGACAGGTGGGCACATGACTTAGTCCATGTCAGGGGACCTTGAGGATGTTGGCAAGTTGATATCTTCACATGCTGTGGATTTTTCCATGGCTTAAAGAGAAGGGATTGTGATAGGATGGGATACCACATCTCAGATAGGGTGGTAACTTTTAAAAGAGAGGTCTAAATGGTTTTACTATCAGTAGTTATACACGACTATCAGGGATAAACCAGGACTATTCTGAGAAAGTTTGAACTAAGAAAAAGTATATTTGAAGTATGGTGGCACCTTTTCTCTCATAATTTTAATGCCATCTCTGACTATTACCAACTATGAATTTTAAACAGATTACAGGAACTTACTGAATCTGTTAATTCTTCTTTAGACTACACTCATGATGATTACATTGATAGTGATCATAAGAATTAGTAGTAATATATTGACTGTACATAACATTTAAGAAATTGTTGAAGCTATTATAATGACTAACTATTGATAGTCAATACTATCATTGTTACAAGTTCCTTGGATTGTCAAAAGTTAACTATGTAAAAAGTGGACAACCAAACTTGTTTTTTTAATATAGAGTAAACTGAAATCTTGAGACTACTGCTTAAATCTTGTAGCATCCACTTACGCTAATCTTTAGAGAAATGAAGACTTTATCACCCAATTTTCTCTCTTTTCTCTGCACAATGTTCTCTCATCAGTTCTACAGAATTTCCTGGTAGGGTCACACACTTTTTACAAATTTCTTCTACAAATTATACATAAACATTATGTCTGAAGAACACTTGTAGCCACCATGGGTTTGAGATGATTGCTGCTAGCTTCTTTGTTTAAAATTGGTATTGCTCTATAAAAATCCCTAGAAAAGACAGATTCGTTGGCAACTCACTCAAGTCTCCTTCTGTGCCTCTCTTGGACAGAAACTGTCATTCCCTATAAATAAATAAATTCTACTCTTAACCTCCATTGTTCCCTAAAATTCATTCTTCACATTTTGAGAATAAGAACTTGTCCCAATTATCTTCTGGGTTGGGAGTTTCATCCTCTTATATTAAAAGTAGCAGTTAATAAATAATCTGTTCAGGGCCAGGGAGGTAGCTCAGTTGGATAAATGTTTGCCTGGCAAGTGCAAGGTACTGAGTTCAATCCCCAGTTCCACAAAATAAATAAATAAATAAATAAATAAATAAATAAATAATCTGTTCATTACCTTAGTTAATCATCACGTAAGTTGATAGCACAGTAAAATATTATGTCAAAACTTAATTTTTAATGATTATTTTAAATATACAAGTGATTCAAGAGTTATGTTCCTTTAAATATCTCGTAATAAAGTATATTTTTGTTATAGAAAATGAGATATTCAACCTTGGTAATCATTGACATGTAGAACTATATCATTCTCTATTATGGAGAGTTGTTCTATAATGACAGGATATTTAATAGCATCCCTAGTCTTTACCCACAAAGTACTAGTAACACCCCCCCACAGTCCATATTCTGACAAGTATGTGCCCAGACATTGCCAGATGTGCCATGGGGTGCAAAATTGCCCTCAGTTGAGAATCACTGTTACATAAAAAAGTAATAATGTCAGGATGGGTGAAGAGTTATTTTATAAAGATCAAAGTTTATGTAACAATGAAATGTTCTACTCAGTACTGTCCTTTTTAATGTATTTGTTACAGGGTCTCACTATGCAGCTCAGACTCATGGGGATCCTCTTGTTTTCAGCCTCCCCAGTGCAGAGGCTCAGTGTGTCCGGAGTGGGGGGTGTGCAGCATCTGGTGTGGAGGAATCAAACCTGGTCCCTGTGCTTGGCTAAGAAGGCACTTAATCTGCTGACCTGTCTCACTGGCCCTTTGTACTATTCTGTTTTGATAAATAAATGCTACTGTCATATTACTATATTTCCCAATCATGTGACTTTGAAGGCTCATGTTTTAACAGAGTGTGGATTTTAAAAACTACTTAAATGTACTTTGAGTGAAAACATGAAGTTACTGTGAAATATATACATTTCATTGAGCTTTTCATAAAGAAGTTGAATTTTCAGGCACTTATTAAATTCGGTATATTCAGGTTATATATCTTCATCCCTTTGCTGCATTAAGAAATATTTACTGAGTGCCCATTGTATGCTATCATACTTGGTATTCTACTGATGTTCATCTACAATTTTCTGGTGAATTGTAGGAATAAATATAAGAAAAACAGGCACTATGGACAAGTCAGAAACAATTTTCATAAAAGCCCTTGAGTCATCCCACAAGAAATGTCAGATGAAACAAAAAGTATGTGTCCTACCAAGCATCACAGAGAGACATTTTTACTGAGCCTCTTTCTAATAGAAGTGAACTTCTACTCTTTTTGATCATTACAAGATCATAGTGACCTTAAAGTAGGAGTTTATATTTTAGAATATTTGGGACACTTTGCGTTTTGCAACAAGGTTCATTTCTTGTTTGAAAGATCTGAGACTAAATGGAACCCTCAGGTTGAGAATAATTTATGAGTGTAATCTACATATATTTCTAGTTGTGCTATAATAAAATATCATCAGATGGAGAACTGCTGGAAAACATAGGATTCTTCCTATCCTGGAACTGCTGCAGATAATCAATAAAGATCCATTTACCCTTAGAAGAAGACAATTTTAAATACCATTTGGAATTAGTTTTGAAATAAAGAGACCTGAGAATTTCTCATGAACCCAAATGACATTTCCTTTCATTTTAGGAAGTAACTAAAATAGAATTAAAGATGACTTTCTCTTGTTAATTAAATCCTCTATTACTTTGTAAAATGAATAACAAGTTCATCAACTTGTTAGATCCTGACAAATAGGAAATAGATTTTTTTGTGTTAATGATTTTTAGAGAAGAAATTATGCTAGTTTAGGATTATAATAGTGAAATTGGTGGACAGGATCCATACATATATACATGTTTTGTTTGCATGTTCAACTCTTCTCTTCCTTCAGTGTCAAATGGTACTTACTCAATTAACTTCTCCATGATTTTCCGTATCTGAATATCATCTTTCTTGGCACTTCCGTAGCCCCATAACACCGTGTATTGTAGTCACTTATATTTGTCCAATCTTTTCTCATATGTGCTAAAAAAACGGGGCATGGTTTCTATCTGACTCATTGTTGTGTTCCTTTAGGCAGTCAGAGTAGTACTGAACACATACTAGGTATTGAGTAAATGCAAAGTATATAATATTGATTAAAATATAAGCTTTTTGTGTAAGAAAACTTCAGTAACATACCAGGAGATCTGATATAGAATTATTTTCAATAGAAGGAATTTTACCTCCTTCATTTGGCTTCCATCCCCTCCACTTTAAAGGGTTGTTCGCCCAAAAGGTGATTCATGGCACTAGTAGTGTAACTAAGTGGTAGAGTAAGTGCTTAGCATGTGTGCAAGGCTCTGGGTTGAATCTGTAGCACCACAAAATTGTCTTTTACTTAAATTAGTTGTCTTATCCAAGCCTACAAGCTCAGAAAAAATTATTTGTTATCTCTTCAGAGCACTCAACAAAATGATGTTATGACAAAAACGTAATAGTTGACAATGAGAAGCATGGTCATGTGCTCCTTTGAAACCACTACCATGCTGTCCTGTTTGCTTTGGTATCAGGAATATTCTTGACTGTTGCCCTCTCTCTAAAATCATCTCTTACCAATGTAACATGGAATAATGGGGAAAACTTATGAACATCAGGACAGATAACTTGGTTTACTTTGTGATTCTCCTATATGCTATTTGGGAGACCCTATGTAGGCTAACTAATTATTCTCGATTCTAGTTTTCTCATTTATGAAAGATGAGATATGTTATCACAGGTTCACTGAGAGAACTGAATGAGACTGTGTGTGTGTGTGTGTGTGTGTGTGTGTGTCAAATTTCAGCTGTTTCTTTTCTCTCACTATCTCCTTCTCTTGTAAGGGAGGGACCTTTATCTAAAACTGAACATTTCTCTTTATTTGGTATTTTGTTGTAGTTTCCCTAAGTATCATATTGCTAACCTACATTGTAATACTTTTGTCTTACAGTGTTAAAGAGTTGGCTTTTTAAAGTATAAATAAACTCTAGGAAAAGATCTGATCATCTTATTGAAGAAAGTTTGCTTTATTAAATCTAACAATTGCAAGTAAAAGGAAAAATATGTTTCAGTGGAAAACTGCATAGTCTACGTTAGACACCCTTCAGTGTTATCTGGCCCTATTTCTATGGAAGCTGTTTTACAACTATTTAAATCATAAGTGATAATAATTCAAAACATTTCTTGTTTATAGACATGCAAACTCCACCTTTTAGAGGGTCTAGCAACTCTCTTCCTCTAATATGAAATACCCTAGTTTTGCACCTATTTTTATATTCATTTCATTACTCTTGATCTATAAATGTGCTCTTTAGAATTTAAAAAAAATATTTTTATACAATCTACTGGTTCCTTCACTGATGAATAAGTTAAATAAACATTTTTAATGCACATTAATTTTATATTTACATGAAAGTCATGAATTTATCTTGGTTTGGAAAATTATCTTCTAATATATAGTTTTCAGAAAAAAGGACTATTATCCTTTGGAAATCTTAGGCTCAGTGCCAGTCCTACAACAGTGGATACCTAAATCCTGTTTAAGACCATTGAAGTCCACTTTGTATTTAGCTGTCAAAAGAGATCTTAAAGCACTATGTCTGCCCAGGAACAGTACCTAAACTCTCATTTCCCTTTTCTGTTCCTCTGTGGCTTCCACAAATGGGAATTTGCTTTCTCCTTAGGCATTCTGCACCATTTCTCTGAGGGTGAGAAGGTCACCATTGCACTGTTGGGAAACAGGTTTTCTGTGTCAGCAAGAGATCTAAAAATAGAAGACAGAGTTCCTGATATGCCCTCTTCTCTGCTGGCAACTAGGACAGCTGCTTCCCTACTGCAAAGGAAAACCCTGGAAGCAAGGTACTTTTGTTTACAAGTGATCACATTTGATTGGTAAGCCTCCAGTGCTTATGTAGTATAGTACTTTCATATCTTATGTCACGTTACACTATGTGTCATTAAATTGCAATATAATTAAAAGGGCATTATTAGACTGTTTTTACATATGGTATGCTTACTCCAAGCTCTCCTTAAATCAAGGATCTAAGTGAAAGTACTTTGTTAGGAATCTGAATAATACACTGGAAGGGAACTGGGGGAATGAAATAAGGCAGGGAAGGAGGACAGAAAAAGGTGTGTTAATAAGTTATCCTCTGATGATAAATGAATCTTTATCCCATAACAACTCTGGAAGATGCTATTAATCATTAGATGAGAGTAATCTCAGGAGAAATTAAAATTCTTAACTTCTGGTCTGCCACAAGAGTGGGCAAAATGGCTTGGGTCAAAGAAAGCCCTCAAGCAAAGGAAAGCAGCTGCTGACACTTGGAAGTCAGATTGTGTAACAATATAGCAAAGAATTGGGAATATGGGTGAAGTGCCAATACTGGTGCATTACAGCAAAATATACTTCTTCCCTACATTCAATAAACATAATCTGTGATGAGACTGCAATGGAATATGATAATAAGAATGAATTTTTAAAGGGACACGTTAAAGAAAGCAATGAATTGTGCAGGTGGAAAGGGAAAATATGGGAGAAATTCACTGAAGACAATTTTATAGTTTAGATTAAAAAAAATGATCCCCAAACTCACATACATTCAGAGCACAGCTTTGGAAGATGATTGGATCATGTGGGTTCTATAATTATCAGTGAATTCATTCTTCAGCTGAGGAGGTAGAGCCTGGTAGTCTCTGAAGGATGACTCTGAAGGGTCTAATATCCCTCTTTGATTCCTCGCATCTCTCTCTACTTCCTGGCTGCCACGATGTGAGCAGTTTCCTCCTCCAGGCCTTCTACCATGGCCCTCTTGCCTTGGAGCCAGCCAATAAGGGACCACAACTACCATCTAAAAGGTACCTCTCCTTTTGTAAGTTGTAGGTGCTGGCTGTTGTCTCAGTGATAAGAAAGTGAATAAAGTATAAGGGAGAACTAATGAAAGCACTGGTATCACACTTAACTTGTTGCCTCTCACATTATGAGGTGCACATTGCCTTTGTAAATCCACTCACAATTCACATCTTCTCATTTTCACTTCTCCCTTATACTTAA
>NW_004524645.1:6696486-6699685 GCF_000260255.1 Octodon degus | reverse complement strand
CTTCATTTATATCCCCCTTTTTGTCAGAGATGGGTGTTCCATTGCCATTCAAATATTGTAAGTACATGAATTCAACAAAATAATCCAATATAGACCAATAATCCATAATAGTAGTGGTTTATCCATGGAACTGAAAATGTCAGAAGTTGTTGACTTGAATCTTTTACAGCTCAGCATATTAATATATTTCTAACTCCACTTCATTGTGAGGGTATCTTTAATGCTGAGCTAAATAGAGCTCTCGCGTCCAGAGTGAGGAAGCCAAGTGACTTTCTCTAACTCTCCGTAGTTGAGCTCACCCTTAAAATAAAAGAGGTCATTTTCCCACTAGATAAATTACTTCCTCTAGATTCATGATGACAAGAACCAGTGTCGCCTTTGCTCTTAAGAGGATGACAATTTGAAAACATGAAAGTTTGGAGGATCTGTCAAAGAAATAGAATGGATTCCATATCCACAAGTCTTTCTTCTAGAAGCTGGATTTGTTGATGCATTAAAAAAGCCCTAATTCTGTGTGTTGTATAACATACAGCAGAGCAGCATTGTAGAAATGAAAGTCCTTTGATGAGAAATAGCTTAATTCCAAAACCCTCAAGCAATGCAGGTAGAGAGTCAACCACATCAAAATGCAAGAATCTTCACAGCTTGTTTTCCCTGATTGTTAGCCAGCACTGATTAATACCTCTTCAAACATTCACCTCCAATCATAGGTGCATGTGCAAGTACAGATACTGATAGCTTTCTGAGACCACCATAAAGAATAGTACAGTGGTTAAGTAAGAGAGCTCTAGCACCAAACTGCCTGGATCTGACCACCTGCTCCGCCTTTCATACCTATGCCAGCCTCAGTGATTCAAAAGCTTAGTTTCTAGATCTGGAAAATGGGTATTGAAAACAATGGTACTTGTCGATTTTGTAGGGAACTAATGAAAGCACTGATGTACCACACTTGTTGCCTCTCATGTTGTGAGGCACACATTGCCTTTGTAAATCCACTCATAATTCACGTCTTCTCATTTTCACTTCTCCCTTATACTTAAGCCATTATCAACTCACCTTACTCAGAATTTTTAGAATCCACAGAATAATTCCATATATAGTTGGATGATTATATACATAAGAATTAATTTGTGTTGCTCAGATTGTTTTGATGACTGTTACTTTATTTGCTCAGGAAGCAGATGCAGTGCCAAAGGACAATAGATATCACTGCTTCTAGAAGTCCTCAAAGTTCCTGTAAGTTAGGCACATCACACTATCTTTCCCAACCATGGTGTGATCAGTTTGTAAATTGCTAGAAAGTTCATTTGATTGTGTATACCGGCAGCATGAACTTGCTCTGCTTAACAAAGAACTAAGTTATTTCAGGGAACAGTCTTCTCAGTTCTGAAAGAATGCTACCCCTGCAAGCAGACCTGAGAGCGTTCCCTTCCTGGTTCATTGAGCAAGATTGGGCTCTTTAAATGTGTTGGGAGGTAATAAAGAGAACAAAATGTAGACCTCTGGCCTCAGATTTAGAGTTTTCTCTCACTATATCCAAATGATTGAGACTGTTAAATAAAAGCATCCCTAGAGCCCAGACAGTGAATTCACCTGGGAGGTAAACTAGAGGAATAGATAAAATGGGAGATGGAAAGGGCATGCTTTTGGTATATTAGAGTCAGCATTTTCCTGGGACATGTTTAAATACTTAACATTTTTTTTTACTGCAGTGAGATATAAAAATGACTAAAAATGCCATTAGATAGAGACAGAATTGCAGAATTTACAACCTATAAAAGCAGCAATCTCTGTGACCCATCTCCTTTCCTCAGTCACAAACTGTCTCCCTGCCACCACTATCCCACTCCTGATATACCAGATCATTTTAATACATCTTAAGCAGAAATCTGTAAGGCGATTGTAGAGAAATCAGCTTTGCTTGTTCATTTAACTATTCATTAAATATTTATAAAAGATTAAAAATGTGCTCAAATTGGAAGTGTGATGTTGAATAATAAACAGATCCCCAGGAAAAAACACTCCAAAGGCCCTTACAGCCCTCCAAGATCACAAATACCTAGAATGGCTATGTAATTAGGAAATGGATACAAGTATGACTTATGATCTTGGTATACATTCTACAACACAAGTCACTAAAGCCTTTACCAAATCACTAATGCTAATGAAAGACACTGCCTGGATTCAACAGCCAGTTCTTCATTTTTACCAATTGTGTGATTATGAACAAATGAGAAATCATGTAAACTCCTTTTATTTAATTATTTGTGAAATAAAGATACTTACAATCTGCATACACTTTTCTATAAAGTTATTAAGAGGATTAAATAAGTTAATATGCCAAGTTCTTAGAAGACTGCTTGACACACAGGAAGAACTCAATTAATATAAACTAATAATGTTATTAGTAACTTTTTCTGGGATCCAACAATGAAAACGATGGATAGATGGACCCACTGAGGAAGAAAGCCCTGGCTAAGAAGGCATAGTTTAGACAGAGTGCCTTTATGTCCCTCCATCATTTGTTTAAGAATTGTGCATAATACCTTTTGAATTGATCTTCTGGCAATGTTTAAAACACAGAATACACAAAATATTTTTGTATTCAACAAGTCAACTGAAGAGTATTTTTGGTAAATCTCTGCCTATATAGTGTATACAAAATTTTTAATATTTTATGAAATTCTTGGTGGTGCTACCCAACAGCACAGAGAGGACAGGTATCAAAACATCAGGAGCGGGGCCTGGGAGATGGCTCAGTGGAATAAGTGCTTCCCTGGCAAGCGCAAGGGCCTGAGTTCAATTCCCGGCTCCGCAAAAAAACAAACAAACAACAAAAAAAATAACAAAAAAACAAAAAAAAAGAAACATCAGGAGCCTTTTAACTTCATAGTAAATGCATCCAAGACAAGTATATGATGTAGAAGTGGCCTTTTCTGTTCCAGGTAACATGCTACTTCCCCAAGAAAGAAGATGGTTGGATGTGAACTTAACATTGTCTACCTTCCCCTCCAGTTGCAAACTTATCACAAGAAAGAAATGACATTTCTCTCCAAGAATAGTCTCTTCATCTATATTATGAGATTGGTTGTTCCTGTCTCTTTGGGAGCCATGTTCCAGCACCTGTCCTCTGTTGTAAGATTCAGTACCCTCAATTTCTTTTATCTTTATTCTACAAACATCCTCTTCTTGTCATATA
>NW_004524645.1:6685381-6696386 GCF_000260255.1 Octodon degus | reverse complement strand
TATATATATAACCTACCTTGTACTCATACACTTTAGTCTAATAGCCAATCTTTTTCTTTCTCTTCGGCATTTATCAAATAAGAATCTACACACTTTCTCTCCATTTCTCAAATCTCATTTATTCCACAACTAACTCAACCTGGATTTTTTTCTCTCTGTGCTAGAGAAATTTGTCTAAACAGTGTCTCACTGACCAAGTAAAAGGGTCTTTTCATTTGGGGCTTTCCACTCAGCATTCCTGCTGTACTTGGGAGAGTTCATTTCCTCATCTGCTAAACTCTTCTCTTGACATCAATGGCTGTGTCGTTTTTGGTTTTCTTCAAAATTTTTCAGTATTCCTGTGTAATTCCTTTTTGTGTCTTGCTTCTTCCTATTTCTTTTATGTTTATGTTCATGGAACTCTTATCCTTATTCCTCTTCTTTATTCATTCTGCACATTCTTGTTTGGTGATCTTAATTAAAAATATAACTTACAGTAGTTGCCCATTACTACATTTCTAGCCCCAATATGCTTTTATCCCCCCAGAACCGGGAATTGAACTCAGGCCCTTGCGCTTGCCAAGTAAGTGCTTATCCTACAGAGACATCTTCCCAGCCCCATCCCAATATGTCTTATTGGCTTGAAAATACCATTTTGGGCATAACCTAGACATCCTTATCTGCATTTCTGGCAGTCAACTCAAGTATAACATGTGCAAAGCCATTATTATTTCCTCTTCTAGCATCATCTTTCTCTTATATCTCCAGCAAACAAAATCAGTCTGCTCCAGTGCTAAAATGAGAACCTTGGTTCAAGCTTCCCCTTTTCTGTAGCATTTATATCTTGTCTGATGCAATTCGATATTAAAATTAATTTTTAAATTTAGCCATACTTTCTAATTCCATTGCCCTTGTTTAAACAAAACTCTTTACCATTTCACTCATGGGAGATTAACATGGCAGCCTTATGCCCCACCCTTCCAGTGTATTCTTCAAAAGGTATATTGAATTGTTTCTTTTAAAAAAATTTTTCCCATAATTTTATTGATAAAAATAGCAATGAGACAGCTTCAAACCAAATTGGTAGGACAGTTTCAATAATTAACACATTGAATACATTCTTCTTAGTGGTTATTTGCTGTACAAGATGCGGACATGAGATCCTATTTACAAACACCAGTAGAACAAATCACTCTATTCATTAAAAGAATGTAACTATATATCTATCCTAACCACTTTCAATACACAGATACAAACTGGACATTCATCTGTATACCCTTTTTTGTTAAGTTCCATCATTTAAATATTATAGGTGTGTAAACTCAGCAAAATATTCTAAAAGAGTTCAGTAGTCCATAATAATATTGGGTCTTCCGCTTCACTGTCAATGTCAAAAGTTGTTGACCTGAGTCCCTTACAGCTCAACATAACAGCATGGCTTTACTTTTTATATTTTGTTTTTATACTTTTCTGCTGGGTGGCTAAGACCAAGGTAAAGCAGGACCTATGCAAAAAGAGTTGTAGCTTTTGGGTCTGATAAGGTCAATGAAATCCCCCAGGATTTATCCTGAGATCCTGTACCTCAGATTGTAGATCTTTTGACATTGTCAGCCATGTGGAGGATTCACGGCCATTGCTTGGCCAATATGCTCTCTGTGAGAGCCTGAGAGAATGTTTTCTCTCCATGTGACTCTCCTTAGGCACACTCTACATCATCGATCACTTTCCTCTTTGGCCCCATAGTCTCCTTGATCAGAAAATTTGGGACCCTGCTGAGTTACATGACATTACAGTACAAGTTCTCATATGTCCTGAGTCTTAATTGACCATGGAAGGCTAAAGCCAAAATGCTGGCTTTACCTGCAGCCCTCCTTTTCATCTAATTTTGGCCTGCAAACTCCTATTCAATATAGTTCTGGAATCATTAGCTACAGCCATTAGACAAGAAAAAGAAATAAAAGGAGTAAGAATTGTTTCTCAAAAGCCCCATCTTGTCGAGTTCCTTTTGTTCTAACAAATTTCAGTTACTTCCCTGTTACCTATTGTTAAATCTATTGTTTCATAATTCTTCTCACACTCTGACAATAAGTCACTTTACTGTGTAACTTCATTTTTTTTTAATTTCCCCTTTCTTCTAACTATACTCATCTTTGGTTTACCATTAAACTAGCCACGTTCTTCTCAAACTAACCACGTCTTTTCAGACATGGGAAGTTCCCTACCTGAAATTCCCTTTTGCACTCACCAAACACCTACTCATCTCTGAAGATCCAATTTAAGTACTACCTCCTTTATGAGTCTTGGATTTCCTTCTTTTTCTCCTTTATGGGTTCAGTTCTCATATATCAAAGGCTCTTCAGAAAAATATAATCACTTTTGGTGGGTTCCTTAGTTGGGTCTTCAAGGCAAACTTTAAAAAATTTTGTTTCTTTGAGTCATCTGGGAGAATCCATTAGCTTTTAAACTACTTGTCAGTTTTTACAAAGGTGAAAGAAATCTCTTAGCAGAGAATGTCAGAGAAGACTCAACTACACATTAAATGGTTTCAAGGCATTATAAGGGCTAAAACAAGAAAGTGAACTCGATACTGGCTTAGTAGTCAGAACTTCCAGGAAAGTCAGGTATATCCAATACCCAATGAGAATTATTGGGTGCCCTGAGCTTTAGTTCCTAAACACTGCATACACTGACTAGAGAGTTGCTTTAAACCAATTTGGGTAGGTTAAATACCACTGTCCATCCTTTTTCTAGTACTGGGCATGAAACACAATGTGTTTTATAAGTGAGATGTTACCCCTGAAATAGTGGTAAAGTAGAATAAGGTAAAATAGTGAAGTTGCAGATTAAGATACTAGAAAGCTGACAATTTTCCTTTGATTCATCCTCTTCTTTGTATGTATCACAGTGACTATATACATAATAAACGTTTGATGTATGTCTATTGTGAATGAACCCACTTAACGTAAACATTAATTTTTAAAACAGGAAGTACAAAAAAGTAAATTCAAAGATAAAGTAGATTCAAACTGTGACAGGAAGTTGAATATGTTTAAAATACATTCAGAAAAGTATTGTAGATTAAAAATAAGCACACTGTCATCATTCTTCAATGATCTACTTTCCATGCCATCCTAAACTGTATGTATCTGGAAAGAGAAAGTAGTGTTTGTCCAAGTTGTGTTTTGCAACAAAATAATTTTTTCTTTCTCCTAAATAACAAGAACAGTAAACAAAATTCTGGCTGTTTTCTATTCAAGGAAGTGCTGTAAGGAGCCAAATGAGATAATGCATAGGAAGGGACTTTGTGCATTTTAAGTGAATTACAAATATTGGTGGATAATAATTTAACATTTTTAAAAATATTTTTTGGTAGAACCAGGGGTTGAATTCAGGTCCTTGCACTTATCAGGCAAGCGCTTATTCTACTGAGCTATCTCTCTAGCCCTTAATTTGACGTTTTAATTCATTTGCTCATATCTGTGTATCAGTACAGATTCTGGGATTAAAGATTGATATTAACTTTATATTTATTTGATAAATATTTATTGGCTGTATACCTACTTTTAGATGTTGGAGATACTATAGAGAACTAAATAAACTCAATCTTGTCTCCTTGAATTCATGTAGGACTAAAAATAAAAACAGAGAAGCAAGATGTGGTGGTGCAGGTCTGTAATCCCAGCACTCAGGAGACTGAGGCAGGAGGATTGCCACAAGTTTGAGGCCAATATAGGGTGTATAGTTAGTTGGGGACCAGCCTAAACTATACAGCAAGACTGTTTCAAGAAACAAAGAAAGAAAAAAGACACGGAAGCCACAAAAGACACTCAAAACCGATCATGTAGGATCTAATGAAACTGTCTAGAAAAAAAAAATGTATAAAAGCTGATATCTAAAGAGTGAGTAGAAAATAGGTTGGTGGAAAAGCAGGCATCATGTGGAAAAATGGAAGTGAAAAGTACCACAAACAAAAGGTTCGAGAAAGATGAAACTGGGCATTGAGCCTAGACCACAGAATGTAAGACATGGTTAGAGATGTGGAAAAAAGATTTTGAAATGGATAATACTAATGTTCCAGATGGGTTCACTGGATCTCTTTTTCCTTTACCCTCAGTCTGCTTTGGCTTTCACTAGCCAGTACTTGTGATATTTTATGAAGGGCTGTCTAAGACCACTGAAACTCAGTTGGTCACATGAGAAGGGACAGAAGTATCTGAGACACCCCTCCCATCCATCTGCACACACTCTGAGCACAGTCCTTAACCAATAATTGGTAGAAAGGGGAATAGGAAACTTCAGATTTTTTTCTAGTCAGAGAAATTGTGGGAATTAGCTTACACTTGAGTTTGCCACCCACCTTCTGTTGGACTTGCCTGACATTACACACTTGGATGACCTTTTCCTTATCTGGTTTAACTCTTATATATCTCCTTTTGCTGTTTATCCTTATGAGAAAATTTGCATACAGCATGTCCTTGAAAACACAATCAGATACCAGCAAGAACCTAGTCATAAAAACCCTTTTAAGTCATGTGCAAGCATATGAACTTTGTCCAAAAGTAATGAGAGATCCCAAAAGAATTTTGAGAGTCCTAAGGGGCGTAGAACATGAGTACAAGGATTTTGAGCACTGCATTCACTTGGATGACAGCTCTGTCTGCTTTTTCTGTGCATTCTAATAAAGATATAGTCAGTCAGGCACCCAAGAGCAGCTGCACTATGGATTTTCTAAAAAAAAGTACAGGAGTTTATTTCTGATCTTGCTTTCCTTTAGGATTTCTTTGCCATCTTTGCACCTGCCACATCTCCCGTCAGAAGTCAATAATATTTTTCAAAGGTTCTGTTCTGCAATTTAGATGGCATATTTCATATCACTGATGGACTCTTTTAGTTAATAACCTTAGGTTCTTTACTTTGTTGCTGAAGCAGATAATTTATTCTGGCATTTATATGAAAAAATGGGCATGGAAGTACCTGATCATTTGAGATTTTATGCGTGATTTCTTATAGCATATATTGTTAGCACATGGCTCCAAATTGTTAGAAACCTACTATATTCTTTGATTCTGTGGGGGAATGGCAAAGGTCTCACAGTGCAGGAATAATTCAAATACTTAAAGTTTAATATGTATGTATACATTTCCAGTAAACACTGCAAAGATTAAATATACATTGTCAATTGTTAAATGAAGTCAGCCATGGGGAGATTCTGTGGAAGACGTCATCAGGAAGTCCTATGCAAATCTAGTTTCAGAGGTAGGCAGAAAACAGTGTGTGTGTGTGTGTGTGTGTGTGTGTGTGTGTGTGTGTAATTATCCTATTTTTATTGTTGACAAGTAGACATGTAAGATTTTCTCCTTAAGGTAAATATAGTCTACTGCTGAAGAAAATTTTACTTAATGGGCCTTGGAATATTTGTCCCAAGTGTCAAATTGATGCACTTTGCCAAAATCCACACATGTTATAAACCTGGTTGGCAGGCAGTTGAAGTAGGAATCAGAAAGCCGCCTGCTGAGTTTTAAGTAGGAATATTTCCTCAGAATATTTAAATAAAGGGTGTGTGTAAATGAGGCATATGTGCATGATAAACACATGTGATATTAGAAATGTAGATGCTTGGGGACAATAAAAGAGTTACATATCCCAGACTGTAGGTAATTCCTTCTATTTTTGGAGTGCTAGAGAAAATATGTGTGATAGTATAGGATTATTTTGATAAGGATCAGGAGGATACACCACTGGTCACTGAGTGGTCACTAATTCCAGGAAGTAAGTGGGGATATGTCAGAGAAAATGAATACATGTAGTGAATAGTGCAGTTAACCCACGACCTCAAATTTTAGAGAGTAGAGGTAGCATTTTTCTATAAAACAATGCTCTGAAAAAGAGGTGAAAATTTTTGTATGAGAGTTTCTATTCATAGGGCATAATATTGACATTTTCTTTCAAACAGGAATAATATTTTAAAATTATACATTTTACTTTTCCAATAGGTATACTAGTGAATATTTAAATAGCATATCATGACCTCATAGATCATCTAGAAATAATAAATTCACAAGAAAATAATTTCAGATGCTCTTGAAATATTTTTGCTTTATGAGACAAAGCATGCACTTCTGCTTATATTTGGCTATTTTGAAATATTTCAGAAAAACAACAAAACACGTTCTCACATTACAAACAAAAGCTTTAGCATGAATTTGTGATCATGGCCTGTAAACATTTTAAAGTTGTCACAATTCTTTTTCCAGTCCTGTGAAAGACATAACTTTTTGTTTCCTGCCACAGATACTGGGGCCATTTTCTTCACCCTTTTGGTTCATGCTAACTGGATCTAATATTGACAGCATGTCTTGGTAAAGGCTTATTGTTGCAAAACCATCCCTTACAATAAAAGAAACACAGAATGTATTGTCTCCACAGTACACAAGAATGAGTTCAGATCAATCACAATCTTAAAATAGGATATAACAATAGCAGAGTAGTTTCAAATGTAGGTTTGCAACAAACCCAGGATTCTTTTGATTTCTTTCTCCATTGTCTCTGCTCTAGACTGATCAATGTGGTAGGTACAACGTTATTTCCTTCCACTTTGCAAACTTTCTTCAGACATTCAAGTCAGAGCTTTTGAGCAGTAGACTCTGCCTTGAAAAAAAAATAAAGTGGAATGTCTCTGTCTGTGAAACCCACTATGTCACTCCCAGAAGAACAGGACCATGCTGTTGTCATAACTGCTGTACTCTTCCCTTTGCTCTTTCATATAATTCAAGCCCACGAATAAGAACAGAAAGTCACAGAATACTGCTTGATTTTAAAAGTTCATATCAGAGTTTACTTGCTTGGTTTTTCTCCTGGCCCAGTTTAAAGACCAGCATGAGGAACTGCACACCGGTGACCTCCATTGTTCAACATCACACCTGCATT
The DNA here is from genome assembly GCF_000260255.1 of Octodon degus. Taxonomy (NCBI): domain Eukaryota; kingdom Metazoa; phylum Chordata; class Mammalia; order Rodentia; family Octodontidae; genus Octodon; species Octodon degus. The sequence continues at coordinate 6,689,480 of NW_004524645.1, read as the reverse complement.
CCCCAAAGGCCTGGGACACTGACTTGCTGTCCATGCTTATGATGTCATCACAATTCTGCTACATGCTGTTCATCAGCTGCTGATAATTCCTCTCAATATGGCAACACTTCTCATTGGCTGACAGTACCAAGGGCCAGTATCCACCCTGGGCTCACCTAAGCTCATGTTGTCTTAGCAACTATTGTTTGCCCCTCTTATCCAGCTCTTCTATCTACTTCCCCCACTTCATCAGTGACTCCTGGGGGGAGATGATGGCCACTGTCTTCTCCCTTTTCTCAATTCCTTTCAGGGAAGTTTTACCACCAGACTCAGCAATGGGCAGTCGGCACCCATGATCTGTTCAAAACATCTCTAATTTTTAGTTTGAGAAAGCAATGTATACTTCATTTAGAAAGGAAATCTCAGGATTATGGAGAAAATGTTATCATCTTCATTTTTATAACATACATATCTAAAGATGCAGTAAGCCATTCTTGTATTCCCAAATAATCTAATGCTACCATCTATCTGGCCATGGAAAATGAAGCAGAATAATACCAGAAAGAAATGATAACATGAAATCCAAGTCATGGACCAAAGTAATACAAAAAAATTTTGAAGACAGTGCAAGTAAACAAGTGTTCATGTAATACAACTCCTTACTTGTTAATTTTTATTCAGTTCCTATTCAAGGTCTGCTGTGTCCAAGACTGCCAACCCTCAAGCACCACAAATATTTAATTAGTATTCCATTATCTATGAGTTGTACAGTAAAATACTGACAAAGCTAGTGCAACTCCAAGGTGGCTCTACATTTTGTTTCTGTACAGTGTGGTGCAGTAAAGGTGAGAGTTAACCAAGTGGTCTAATTCTGGATGAAGACATGCCTTGGAAAAGAAGGGAGCAACCAGACCTCATAATTGTGGACAATTAGTATAGTAGCTCACTCTTACCCTTGCCTTGAAGCCTACATCCATCAGATATCAGAGGGCTGATCCTGTTCCCCATCTACCAGTAGGAGCAAGGACATGCCTTGGCTTGGATGTAAAGGACATTCTGGGAGAAAGAGACAGAGCAACCTCTGCTTAAGAGAGGATACACAACCCCATAGACCCTAAAAGCAGACATAAAAATCATTACTGGCCAACTCCAAAGTTAGCAAATCTTGGGAGAAAAAAACACATTCAATAACACAGGAATTTCTTTTTCTAGTGAAGGGTCTACAGGGTGTTCAGGGTCTCACTACTAGATCAGACTCATAGTGATCCACCTGTATATAGCCTCCCAAGAGCTGGGAAGGAATTTGTTTATTGACTCAATCATTTTTTTTATTTTTCTACTTTGTATTATTTTTGTCTTTTTTTCCACTAGATTTTGTGGTGGTTTCTGGTTTTCCCCATTTTTTTCTTATGCTGGGTTTTTTCTCTTCTTTTGTCTTTTCCCCTTGCTGCTTTTTTGCTCTTCTTTCTTATCTTTTTCCTGTTTCTGGTCTCTATCACTTGTCTTCTGATTTGCAAACTATTTCCTGTTTTGGAGCTGTTTGTCAACACTATTAATTTTCTGTTTTTTCTCAATAGATTCCCTCATCTCACTTCCTTCTCATATCTTTCCCATATATCATTAATTTTTCAAATCTTGCTTTTTGCATTCTCTAGTTCCCCAGTCACTCTACTTTTAGTAGTTTAACTTCTAGGATGTATGAATCTCTAGATAATTAGTTAACTTTATGGTATTGCTGTCTATTCTATTTTAGTATAGGTAAAGCTTTTCAATTTAGTAAATATTTACTGTAGGTCAATAGTAGGTTCATATTTTGTTAGGCTTAGTGTTCATGCTATAATTATACACCTCTTCTATAGTTAAAGATGCTACTATATTGGTCCTTAGGGTTTGTCAATATTCAGTTTGTATTTGACACTATTACTGATACAGATTTTACTACTATAGACAAGGTGAAATTGTTGTTTCTATTAATTGGTTTTCTGGGGATAGCAATATCTATATTGCCTTAGATTTATTAAGAGTATTGTGGCCCATTCCTGGAAGTCTTTATACTTGCCGAAAGCCACTGTAAGCTTTCATCTCATATAAAATGAGGTGGTTGGAGCCTGAGACAAAAACAAAGGCACGAAGGACATCACTGAAATATAGTAGACATTACCCAAGGAGGTCTCCATACTATAAACAAAGATTTCCACTACAATCAATCTATAAGCCCCAATACACACAGACATACAGACACACACACACACACACACACACACACACACACACACACACACACAGAGACACACACAGACACACACACCAAAAATACAGAAACATGAAAATATAAGTCAGGACCTAAGGTTCACTTTAACTTGCAGTTTGCAAAACCAAGTACCTCCCTGGGGGACGCTCACCCAGGAGCAGCTGCCAGCGCTCCATGCTCAGCTGATAAGGAAAATGGTGAAAATTTAGGACTGGAATCCAGATACTTGAAGAAAAGAGAAGATAGCATTCCTTTACGTGGCCTCATCCAGAACCTATTTATTAATGCAGACCATCAGAAAGATGGCACTCTAGGAACGTTACAGACTTCTTCCAAACCCACAGCACTTCCTTCCACATCTTCAGCCTATTTCCTGGGACAGTTGTCAAGCAGTTAGAATTCTGGCGTTATTTTATGTATTTATTGCCATTTTAAACTCAGGTGGTTTAAAAATATTAATAGAAGTCCAACCCTACGCAGGGAAGTTTCAAAGTTTACTTGAGCTGCTGCTGTTAAGATTGTTTAGATCATTAATAGCACACGGATTACTATACAGGAGCAAATCTGTCCTGGGAATTGATAGAATAGTGATTATTTTGGGTCTCTGTAAGAGTAACATGAATTTCACTAAGGAGTTTACCAATTCTTATAAGGGATATTCTAATTATACTGAAAATCTGCTCAGAAAATGGAAACCAAAGAGTGCTAATAATGCATTTTCAAGTTGCCGCCTGACAATTATGAGGGAAAGTCGCATCTGAGATTCTCCATTTTCCGAACATTAAAGTGTAAATCTTAATGCCACCCCATGTAACTGGAGTGAGTTAAACCTTCATAGCAAATAACGTAAGTGCTTTCCTTGAAACTTAACTTTTTATATGCTTATACAGTATCCAAATTATTTTTATATAATCAGCATAAAGTGTGATTAGAGCTGAAGTTTGCAGGATTTTAATGCTTTCTGAATAGTTTACACTCATCTAACTTTTCTTCTTAATTTGGAACCTTATTGGTTTCATAGTTATCTGTGGAATTTTGTTTTAAAAGTTGGAACCATATAGACTCTAGCGTAAGGGGTTATCGTGCTTGCTTTGGCAGCACATATAGTATGAGTAATCACTGTACTTATTTTTATATCTGAACTTGGATTCATTAGTGTTTACTTAATGAAGTACTACAACTTTTAATTAGAAATTGTCCTTGGGACAAAATTTTAAAATTCGTACAGAATCAGGGCCCCATTTTGTTTTTATTGACAGCCACTCAATAAGAGTAGCATTATCTTTGAGAATCCTCTAAATCAATTTTAGTGAACTGCTAATGCTTATGTGATAGCTTAAAAAGTCAGTTACTTTACATAAAGAAAACATTTCAAGATGATATACCAACATTCCTTCATTTATGTTAAGACAACCTTTGTTTTGCTTTTTAATACTCTGAAACTGTTGGTAATTGCCACTTACCTTATTAGGGATCTAATCAGAAAATTCAGTAACTAATATTGTGCTGTTACTTTTCCTTATTTAAGTATTACAATACTCATAGTAGTTGCAATAACTTGAAAGAACATATTTTTCAAAGAAGTCTCTTGGCTACATGGGAATGCATGTTGCTGTAAATAGTCTGTGATGTAGATTTATACACATATACGTGAAACACTGATGTGTATTGGATGAGATATATGACATACTGCTAGCTTTAAAAATTGTATGCAAAGGCCAGTAAGATAGTTCAGGGAACTAAGTGCCTGCTTAGGCAAGCACAGGAACTAGGGTTCAATCCCTGGCACCACATTCCACGCCGGCCCCAACCCGGGGTGTGCTGAGCCGGCCACCAAGACAGGGTATGGTGGTGCAGGCCTGTAATCCC
>NW_004524645.1:6673348-6684528 GCF_000260255.1 Octodon degus | reverse complement strand
AAATTTTAAAAAAAAGAAAATATAAGTCAATAAAATGCCTCAAAAAATTTCCAACTCCCCCAAAACTGATCCACGAGGAGGTATCCAAAAGACACATAACTAAATTATTTGAAAGGATATCAAGGGAGCAAACAAAACGGATCAATAAAACATTTGACAAGCTCACAGAAGGTACAAGTAATAAGATATTGGGCCAAGTAAAGAAAACAATCATTGAGGTCTGGGGATGTAGCTCAGCATCATAAATGCCTGGCTTACAAGTGCAAGGTCCTAAGTTTGAGGCCCTGTACAAGGAAAAAAAAGACCACCATCACTGAATCCACAGAATGCTTTAATAAAAGCTAGTGGAACAAAACAAAATTATGTAAAACATGTCAGACTAGCACAGAAAAGAATTAGAGTCTATAAAGGGGATGTAAATAGAATTTCAATATATTAAATTTTTTTGAAAGTATAGCCAGCAGACCGGACCAAGGTGAAACAAAGCATCAGAATTAGAAGACAGAGCTGTTATCAGTGACTAAGTGATGAAAGATACCTTAGAAACAACAAGAGAGCATCCCCTAGATGATACAAACAAGATTAACCTAAGATTAATTGGAATTAGCAAAACTTAGAACACAGCACAACTGGCATGAAAAACTGCTCACAGAAATAATAGTTGACAATTTTCCAAATATGCAAAATAGATTAACATATAGATAAGTAACATATATAGAACCCCAAATAGCCACAATCAGAAAAAATATTCACCACAACACATCATAATCAAAATCCCAGAAGTTCAACAGCACAAGAATAGAATCTTAAAAGCAGTTCGAGAGCAGCAATGCATCACTTTTATAGAAAATCCATTAGAATTACAAGAGGATACTTGTCCACAAAAATTATAAAGTTTTGGTTAGGATAATGGGGAAGTATTCCAATCCCTAAAAGAAGAGTTTCCAGCCTAGCCTGGTATGTCATATAAAACTGTTATTCAAAATAGAAGGAGAAATAAGATACTTTCACGATAAAGACACCTACAAAAAAGTTCAAGACAATCAAAGCAGCACTCCAAAAAGTCCTCAAGGAACCCCCCAAAAAGGAAAACAATGACAATGAAGCTAACAGTAAGAAAATCTCTAATAGAGTGAATACATCAGTTGTGGTGAGCAGTTAGGTTGAAGTTAAAGCACCAGGAAAATAAAGCAATGAAAGAAATAAAGCAATATACATTAGCAATAGCTCTCAATGTGAATCATTTCAGTTGACCAATCAAAAGACACAGTGTGGAAGAATTGATAAAGAAAAAAAAATCCAAAGGTATGCTGTATATAAGAAGCACATTTATCTAAAAAATAAAACCTCTTATAGACTAAAAATATCAAGGGATTGGAAGTAACATTCCATGCATGAGCACCAGAAAAAATCATGTGTAGTTATTCTATATTCAAAGTAATCTTCAAGCCAAAATTTATCATAGGAGGCAATGAGGATCATTACATATTGATTAAGGGAAAAACTAAACAGTAAGATTTAATAGTTATTGACATATATGCACTAAACAAAGGCACACCCAACTTGATAAAACAAGTACCACTGGATATAAAATACCAGATAAATATAAATGCAATTATCATAGGGAAATTCAATACTCAACTATAACATAAACAGATCAATTAAAGGAAAAAAGTCTAAGAAAGAAAATCAGAGCTAAACAAAACAGATTTAATAACTATTACAGAGTTTTGCACGCAAAAACAAAATACATATTCTTTCCAGCAGCATGGGGAACATTCTACAAATGGACCACATTCAAGTCAATAAAGCAAGTTTAAGTAAATATAAAATAATTGAAATTACAGTATACATCTTAAAAAATTATACCAAAATGAAATGAGAAATCAATGACCAAAGGAAACACAGAAGTTAAGCGAATGCATGAAAACTAAATAATATATTCTTTAAAAAACAATAAGAAATAAGACCACTTGAAGAACTAAAGAAAAAGTGGCTCTCTACAGGCCAAAAAATAAACTTGACCCAGGTCTATCACCACGCACTAAGCTAACGTCAAAATTGATTAAAGATATAAATATTAAAAGAGAAACACTAAATCTCCTGGAAGAGAAAGTAGGAGGAACTTTGAAGACATAGGGGTAGGCAAAGACTTCATGAACAAAAATAAAATCCCATGGCTAACACTGGAAATAATTAACAACAGGGACCTCCTCTTATTGAGAAGTTGTTGCATGTCAAAAGAAATTACCAATAAAGTGAAAAGACAACCCACAAATTTGGAAAAAATTCTTAACTAATAAGTACTCAGATAAAAGTCTGCTCTCCAGAATTTATAAAGAACTAAAAAGCACTAGGGCCCCAAAATTTAAAGACCCAATCCAGAAATGGGCATCCGAGATGAACACACACTTCTCAGAGGATAAAATTAAAGAAGTGAATAAATATATGAAAAAATGCTCCATACCACTAGCCATCCATGAGTTGCAAATTACAACAACATTAAGATACCATCTCATGCCATAAAGAAATCAACCAACAACAAATGTTGGAGAGGCTGTGGGGAAAAAAGGAACCCTTCTCCACTGCTGTTGTAAATGTAGAATGGTGCAACCATTATGGAAATCAGTGCGGAGACTGTTTAAAAAACTAGGACTGGAAATACCATTTAAACCAGCTATCGCCCTACTGGAAATTTTTGGGGAGGAACTGAAAACATCATATCATAGTGATATATGTGTACCTATGTTTATAGCAGCACAATCTGTGATAGCCAAGTTTTGGAAACAACCAAGATGCCCATCACCTGAGGAGTGAATGAAAAAGATGTGGTATTTTTACACAATGGAGTATTACTCAGCTGCAACGAATGATAAACTTGAAGACTATATTTGAATGAATGCCACTTGAAGATATAGTCATAAGTGAAATAAATCAGAACTATATGTATAAATATCATATAGTCGCCGTAGTGTAAGAACTCAAAAGAAGAAATACAAATAGAAAGGTATAACACAATTAAAAGGAAAGTAAGAACTTAAGGATTAGACAACAAAGAGAATGTAAGGAGAAAATCTAGGAAACATGACAGGGGCAAAGAAATAAGATTGTATGCACAAGATGGTTAAAGCAATGATCCTGAGAAACATGAGCAGGTTTTTGAAACTAGCAGCTACTTGGTAGGATTCTCACCTCAACTAACTTTGTATGCTGATACCTGTAAGCTAAGCAACTGCACTGAAGATAGCAATGTGTAATAGCAGGGTCATGCTTGGAATGCCTGTCATTCTGGTCTTCTAAATATGTACTGCTTGTCATGTCATACAAATTACTGACATACTGTTTCTCAAGTAAATGTTTGTTTTAAAAAAGGGGGAGGGTAATAAATGAAAACAAGAGACAAAAAATAAGAATGTCACATGACTGTCCTGCTACAGTGCTGTACATGGTTAGATTTCTAAATTTCTGTGTAAAAATATGCAACTGTTTATTCCTATTTTAAAATACTTTTTTATTTTTTATTTTTTTTCTTAATATTCTGTAGGGATTTAAAGCTTAACATATCAATACTTGATGGAAAATACCTGTTCCATCTATGTCTAATATGTTTGATATTCAGACAGATAGTGAGGTTGAGCTCAACTGCATATGTTGTAGGTCAATAAAAATAAGCTTCTCTTCTGGAGGGTTAACAACCTAAGTTTGCAGACCAAAAATTAGACAAAAAGAAGGGTTGCAAGGACAGCCAAAATTTTGGCCCTGGCCTTTCTAGGTCAGTGAAGACACAGGACATAAGAGAACCTGTACTGAAACATCATGCAACTCAGTTGTGTCACAAATTTTCTGATCAAGGAGATTATGGAGCCACAGAGGAAAGTGAACTATGATGTGGAGTGTGCCCAAAGAGAGTTACATGGTTAGAAAACATTCTCTCAGGCTTTCACAGAGAGCAAATTGGTCAAGCAATGGCCACGACTCAATCACATGGCTGACACTGACAAAAGGATCTACAATATGCAGTACACGGTTTCAGGATAAATCATGAGGGAATTTGACTGACCTTATCAGATACAAAAGTTATATTTTTTGTTATATGGGTCTTGCTTTATCTTGCTCTTAACTATCCAGCAGAAAAGTACAAAAACGAAGTATAAAAAGTATAGCCATATTAATATGCTGAGCTGTAAAAGGCTTAAGTCAACAACTTCTGACATTGCCAGTCATACAGATAACCCACTACTATTATGGACTACTGAAATATATTGAATTATTTTGCTGAATTCATGGACCTACAATATCTAAGTGACAATGGAATACCATTTTCTGACAAAACTAAACAAAAAAGGCATACAAATGAAGGGCCATTTTGTATCTGTATATTCAAAACAGTTAGTTTGATATATAGCTACTTTTCCTTAATTCAATGAATAGAAAGATTTGTTATAATAGTGTTTGAGGACAGGATATCATGTTTGCAATTTTTCCTATGAATAACCCCTAAGAAGAGAACAATATTCAACGTATTAATTATTGAAACTGTTCTACTAGATGGTTTTAAAAGTGTCTCATTGCTATTTGCTTCTCAATATGATTATTAAAAACCACGAATTTCTTTTTATGGTATTAAACCATACCAGAATATGATATGATATAAGTAGTTCTAAGGAGAAATTTATATCTTTAAGTGCTCACATCACAAAAACAGAGGGACTCCAAATAAAAAACAAGAACAATCCAAACCCAAATCTACTGCAATAAAAAATGATAAATATCAGAGCAGAAATCATGCAATTGAGACCAAAAATGAATTAATGGATTGAAGAATTGGTTCTTCAAAAGAATAAACAAAATGCTTAGATCCTTCACCAATCTCATCATGAGGCGAGCAATGACCTAAATTAGTTAAACTACAAATGAAAAAGATCATCACAGTGTATACTGCTGATATCAGAGATTATTAGCAACTGTTTCACAAATCTGTACACAAATAAATTGGAAAATAAAAATAAATCAATAGGTCTCTAGCCACATGTGAATTAGCAAAACTGAGCCAAAAAGATTTAAACAGTCTGAATAAAACAATAATAGGAATTTAAATTGAAACAGTAATTTAAATAAAAGTACCCAGAGAACCTCAAGCCTATTTGAGTTCCCTGCTGAATTATACAAATCTTCAAGGAAGGTCTAACACTAGTACTTCTCAAAGTCTTTAAAGAAATTGAAAGGGAAGGAGGACTTCCAAAATCCTTTCTAGAAGCTAAAAAACTGGATTCTAAACCCAGACAAGTATTGAACAAGAAAGGAAACTATAAGCCAGTCTCTTTAATGAATATAGATGAAAAAATCTTCAAGATATTGGCAAAGAGAATTCAAGGAAACAGAAAAAATTTCACATATCATGACAAAATAGGCTTCATTCCAGGGATGCAGGATGGTTCAAAATACACAAACAGAGAAATGTAATACATCAGATACACCGAGGTAAGGACAAAAATCACGAATATCTTGATAGGTGTAGAAAAAGCCTTTGATAAAATCAACAACCTTTCATGATACAATGCTGAAGAAATAGGGAAGGACCTTATCTCAATCTGATAAAAGGCATTTATGACAAATCTACTGCCAAAATCATATTAAATGTAGAAAAACTGAAATCTGTCCTAAAATCAGGTACAAAACAAGGATGTCCATTATTACCACTCCTATTCAACTACTGCTTGAAACTCTAGCAAGAACAATTATTCAAGAAAAAGAAATAGAAGGGATATGTATAGGAAATGAACAAGTTATTATCATTATTTGCAGATGTCATGATCCTTTCTACAGGAGACTCAAAAACCCAACCAAACCTCTTAGAATTAATAAACAAATTAAATAATGTAACAGGATAGAAAATAAATACACAAATCAGTAGTGTTCCTGTATATTAACACTGACCACACTGAGAAAGTAGGGAGGAAAACCATGCAAAGTAGCCCAGAGCAAAATTAAATACTTGGGAATTACCTTAAATAAGGAAATGTAATATCTCTGAAATGAAAACTGCAGTACTCTAAAAAAGGAAGCTGAAGAAGTTAGATGTCTCCCCAGATTCTTTTTATCTCTTAAGTGGGGTTTTGGGAGGTGATATGACACTCATCAATGGACTAGTCCATTGATAAATTTATAGGTAAATGTGATGTTGGGAGGTGAAGCCTGCTTTAAGGAAGTGGGTCAATGGGGGTATGACCTGGAGTCAGCAGGCTATGAAGCATCTACAAACCATAATACAAAATAAATCCCTTCTTTTTATGTTGTGGATGTTAGGTAATTGGTCCCAAAAATGCAGAAAGTAAGACAGTACCAAGACATGGGAAGATATCCCCTGTTCCTGGAGAGGCAGAGCCAGTACAGTAAAAATAACCATAATTCCAAAATTCGTATATAGATTTAATACACTCCTAATCAAAATTCTAATAGCATTTTTCACAGAGATGGAGAAAACCAGCCTAAAACTCCTCTGGAAGCAGAAGAGACCAAGAGCAGCAAAAGTTATTCTGGATAAAAAGAACAAAGCCGGAGGCATCACCATCCTGAACTTGAAGTTGTATTACAAACCTATTCTAATAAAAACAGTGTAGTAATGACACAAAACTACACATGAAAATCAATGGAACAGAGGATGTGGAAACATTCCAAACATATTCAGCTATTTGATCTTTGAATAAAAGAACGAAAAAGATACAAAAACAAAAAGATAAGTTGGAGGTAAGACAGCCTCTTTAATAGATTAGGTATTGGGAAAGCTGGCTATCTTCATACAGAACATAACCATATCTGTCACCATGTACTAAATTAAATAAAAATATATCAAAGAACTAAATGTCAGAACAGATACATTGAAACTACTAGAAGATAAAATAGGTAAAATTCTTGCACTTGTAGGCATAGGCAAGAAATTTCTGAACACAATTCATTTACACAGAAAATAGTATAGAAAATGAATCAGTGGGATTATATCAAATTGAAAAGCTTCTGCAGAGCCAAAGAAACAACCAACAGAGTGAAGAAGCCACCTAAAGAATGGGAAAAATTTGCCAACTATTCCTTAGACAGTAGATTAATATGTAGACTATATTAAAAACACAAGTTAAATTACCCCAAAAAATAAAAGATCCAGGCAAAAATTAGCAAGTAAAATGAATAGACACTTCACAAAAGAGTACAAATGGGCAATAAATATGTGAGAGAACACTCAACATTGCTGGTAATTAGAGAAATTCAAATTAAAAGAATAATTAAATTCAGTCTTGGGCAGGCCAAATAGCTCAGCGGATTAAAGCAACTGAAAGCAGGTGCAGAGACCAGGGATTTGATCCCCGGACCTGCTGTGCCAGCCCCACCTTGGGGCATGCTGAGAGGGCAATTGAGACTGGGCCTGGTGGCTCACACCTGTAATCCCAGCTCTTGGGAGGCTGTAAACAGGTGGATCACTATGAGTTCAATCTAGTAGTGAGACCCTGAACACTCTGTATACCCTTCCCTAAAATACAACAACAACAAAAATGAAATTCAGTCTGACCCCAGAAATAATGGCTATCATCAAGAAATCAAATGGAAACTAATTCTACCAAAGCTGTGGAGACAAAGAAACACTTCTACACTGTTGGTAGCTATGTCAACCAGTACAACCATTATGAAAATGGATATGGAAATTCTGCCAAAAACTGAACTCAAAGATTTCAACTCTTTCCCTTCTATGTATCTTTCTGAAGGAGATAAAGACATCATATTGCAGTGACACATGCATATCCACCTTACACTAGCACAATTTGTAATAAGTAAATCTTGGAAGCAGATTATATGGCTATCAACAGATGAATGAAGAAAGTATGGTATTTACACACAATAAAGATAAGCTTGAATCATTTGCAGAAAAAAATGTATGGACCATAATGTTTAGTGAAATAAATCAGACCCGCAAGCTGAAACAGCACATGGTTTTTCTTTTATGAGGAAGACAAAGCATAAATGAGGTGAAAACTAGAAGATAGGTAGTAGGATGTAGGGAGATGGATCTTTCTCGAATGGTAAGAGGATCAAGAGATGGAGAGAGGAGATGGAGGGGAAGGAAAGTAGTTGGGAAAAGGAATCACGATGTGTTATGCTGTGAACATGTACTAAATGCACACAAGAAACATATCTGTTATGAACTACAAATATGTACTATAAAAAAGATTTTAACAACAACAACAACAAAGAATGCTGTGGATCAGGAGCCATTGCTTAAATCTAAGGTAACTTTTCTACTTCCCCATCCTACACTATGGTTTTCTTTTTTTATTTCTAGAGATCTGGAGTGAGAAAAAAATCACATTTAATTACTTGACAAACACTTATAGAGAAAAGCTTAGAAGAGGAGACAGATAATAGGAAACAAGAGATTGATTTTCTGCAAAGAGGAAGAAGACTAAGAGATGGAGGGAGAGCACTAAAAGGGGAGGGAAGAAATGAAAAAAGTATCATGATATGTTGTGTACATGTACCAACTCCCACAAAGAATATGATTATATACTGCAAACCTGTATTAATAAAGAATTAAAATGAAAATATACATTATATTTCAGAGCAGATAGTCTTAATATATATTCTGTTTAAGGATGACATATCCATATCTTTTCCTTAGACATTTAGTGACATTTAAAACATATTTCTCATTCTGCATCTATATCCACTTAAAACAATTTTCAATAGTTTTTTTTTGGAAAGTGTATATATCTAAATATGTGAAACATGATCATTTCAAGCAGATGAACTTGGTGTGTATTTTAATATTAGTAATCTTAAAAGCTAATATCAATATACACGACTTAAGATAAATATGGCATTATTTTCATTTTAAATGAAATGCTTTAGCATAGATTCAAATTTTAGAAATTTCATTTTAAGGAAGTTATGAGGAAAAACTTTCAGTAAACGGTGTAGGAACTGCACAACTACAAGGATTATCCAATTTAAAAGCTTCAGGAAAAGGTATGATGTCAATCCAAAATAAGTTCTTTCTACTGGCATGAAACTTTTTTAAACCTACTGAAGAAATGTCTTCCTCAAGGTTAAAAGTCACTTATTTAACTGTGTACTTGTCTCTTGGCTTTCACAAATCGTAAAGACTGAAACAGAAGGCAATTATTAGATGAAAAGATTCCCCTGTATTGAATAAGGTCTTTTCTCTTCAATGTTTATTTTTTCGAAAATGTCACTATTTGTTTATTTATCCATGTAAATGAAGCAAAGGTAAATACCAACAATAATACAGTACTCTAACTCATAAAGTAACTTTCTTCTGGCATTATAATGCTAATGTTCATCAGGTTTACGAGGAAATGCTCTTTACTAAGTACAAGAGATGTATTACTCATGAATGTTATCTTTCTAGTGCATCATTATATTTTATGTATATTTAGGCTCTCCATCATCATCATTTGTTTTAGTGACACTTTAAAAAATATCTAGGGCTAGCTAAATAGCTCAGCTGATTGAAGCACCTGCAAGCAAGAGCAGGGACCAGGGGTTTGATTCCCCCAGACCTGCTGTGCAAACCCCACCCCCAGAGCATGCTGAAACAGCAATTGAAACTAGGTATTGTGGTGCATGCCTGTAATCGAGTTCTTGGGAGGCTGTAAACAGGCAGATCTCTATGAGTCTGATCTATTAGTGAGACCCTGAAGACCCTGTAGACTCCACACAAACAAACAAACAAAAAATATAGATTTTACTAAGACTACCTTTCTCCAACTATTTCAAAAAACACTAGCACAACCACATGTTCTTTGAATCTATGATCAAATAAATGTGGCAAAATATATAAAACTGTTTTAAAAATATTTATTTAGTGGTATATCTATTTTTACTGTAGGTTTTCTCAAATTTTTTTAATTTGGCAATAAATATTGGGTCTTTCTCCCACCATGCTTTACAGAATTTCTTATGCTTATTTTACATTTCAAAACATTTCATAGAACTAGTGTTTTGAGGAGCATTTTTAGCCAAATGCCCCTCTGAAATACATGGAAGCTACTTTCCCAGAAGCAGCTTTTGTAGATGAATTTGCTACCTCCAAACTAAAGGCAAGGCAAAAACTTGTGACTTTCTTCAGTTACCCTCTCTTAGATTCCATATTCTTCCAGTATTGATAGTATTAGAATTTGAAAATAAGATATTTGAAAATTGAAAAATGTTATGGACAGAATTAATAATTTCTCAGGGGAAACATTGATTCTCTAGGAATATTGGATATAAGGTCTTCTGTGGGTGAATTGGTAATTTATAAAAGAACACATCAAAAATATTAATTTAGAAGATCAGGACTGGAGCCTATCAAATTTGGAATAGAATAAGCGAGACAACTTGACTTAAGTCTTTTATTTTAGAGATCAAAAGACTAAAATCCAGAATTTAGGTGGCATGTTCCATGTCACAGCTACAAAAAATGGCATTAAAATCTGGCCTCATGAGTCTCAGTGTAGATTTTCTGTCTCTTGGGGCTTCTCACCCTTTTCTTATTAAACAATCTGAGCAAACAGTATCTTGGGAAAACATTATAGAAAGATATTTTCCTTCAGATACAGGGGCAAAAATATCTCATTCTACCTTTGTACTTCTTGAACTGTGACAACTGTTTAAATGAACATTCCAAGATCTCTCTACCCAGAAAATCTTAGCAGTAGAACTGGAGAGTGTGAAGCTCAGGATATGCTTTTAAAAATGGATTGTTTTAATTTTTTAATTAATATACAACAATTGAAAGTATGGACACAACTAAATATAGTGGTGCATATCTATAATCCCCACATTTTAGGAGGGTGAGTCTGGAGGGCTGTAGGCCTAACCTGAATAGTTGAAAAACTTAGTAAGACTTTATTTGAAAATAAAATGTAAGGGTCAGCTAAATAGCTCAGCAGATTAAAGCACCTGCAAGCACGCACGGGGACCAGGAGTTTGATTCCCAGGCCTGCAGTGCCGGACCCGCCCCTGGGGCACACTGAGCTGGCAATTGAGACTGGGCATGGTGGTGTGCCCCTGTAATCCCAGCTCTTGGGAGGCTGTAAACAGGCGGATCACTATGAGTCCAATCTGGTAGTGAGACCCTGAACACCCTGTAGACCCTTCCCTAAGATACAATAAATAAATAAATAAATAAA
>NW_004524645.1:6672574-6673088 GCF_000260255.1 Octodon degus | reverse complement strand
GAGTTGTCACAGCATGATTTGCCAAGCATATGTATTTTTTACTTCTCAGACTTGTTGAGCTTCAAGTGTAACTAAGCAGATACCTTGTTTTCTTAATACATTTGGGGAAGGGGAGGCAAAAATGTTTTTCCTAATAGAATACCTGATTCAGAGAAATCTTGACTACTTTGTCAGACATGAAGTGGTTCTTAGGAATCAATATCTTGAAGTATTTAAATGTAAACAATTCAGAGTAACATAGATTATATTATCTTCTATGTACACTTGGGTTTTTAAAATGAAAGAAAAATTGTGTGGTAAAGCGGTTCTGAGGTTTTTGTAAAGTAGCAAAATTGCTACAATAAGTCTCTGTAATTCAGCTTCCATAATTAAATGAGCCAACGAGTTGGAGAAAAGCAACTATTCCCATCACTGTCTAATTCCTAGAAATGTATGCCAGTCTGCTCTCATTCTTCATAGTGTTTTAACCCTTCACCTTTCATCCAGAACTAATTCTCCTTTCCTTCCTTCCTTC
>NW_004524645.1:6654581-6672334 GCF_000260255.1 Octodon degus | reverse complement strand
CTATCATTTTGAGGATTGGACCCAGTTCTTTTGTACAACCCCACCCCATCCCCCTTTTTCTGAGACAGTGTGTTGCTGAGTTCCTAAATTGTCCATGCTGGGCTCAGAATTAGGATCCTGCTGCCTCAACCTCCCAGAATACTGTGATGACATGTATGTGCCATTAGGCCAGGCTACAACGTTTTCTTTTTAAGTGTTTCCAGCTCTATATAGACCAAAAGAGTATGAACAGAAGAATGTGGCTTAGAGATGCCATTGTAAAGAGGCTTGGCTTTGCCTAAGTCAAATCTGAGCCCATAACACATCTCATCACCAGGCACCTGCAGAGAGTAACTATGGGGGAAATCACACTAATATTAGCAAACACACTAAATCAAACTGAAAAAAGAAACTATCAATTTCATGTGATCAGTTGGAAGCTAGATGTCTCACTCAGTTTCTCACTGGCTCCCCTTCTTTTCTCCTTTCCTGTCTCCTTCCCTCTCTTTTTCCTCCTTATCTCTCTTTTCTCCTCTCTCCAGACAGTATGTTGCTTGATTGATGCTCCTATCATTTTTAAGTTTAGGAGACAGGGTTATTACACTACTGTACATTTTTTTTGTGGAACTAGGAATTGAACTGAGGCCCTTGCACTTGCCAGGGAAGTACTTATTCTACTGAGCCATCTCTCCAGCCCGCATTACAGTACTGTACTTTATATTGTTTACCTGTCTCTGCTTTGTTAGCATTTATACATTGGGATAATGTATCCAAATATATCCCTTTTCTCACTTCTTTTCTTTCCCCAGACCTATCACAGAAAGCTTGGTAAACTTGTCACCACTTTTGGAGATTTTCACTCAATCACCTGAAGGTTGAAAGGTGACTTTGTTCACAGTTGACATTTGTACTTTTTATTTTGACATTTGTACTGTTTATCTCTCCCACTGTCAGATACACCCCATGTCTTGTCTTGTCTTTCTATCTTGGGAACCTGACCATCAGGGTTTGCATTAATGAGTTCCCTTGCCCTCTGGATAGTTGGTGAATTTGGTCAGTGAAAGCCTCCCATGGGCGATGGAAGGCAGAAAAAGAGAGAGGCCATAATATTTATTCTCTAGTTTTGTCTCTGATAAAAGAGCATAGATATATCACATTATCCCCATCACCTGTGTTGTCATTGTGTGGCTTTTATTTATAGCTGTCTTCTATAGGTTCCAGTAACTATTGCCCTCTTTTCTTCTTCAGATCTACTGTTGATAGTCCAGAACACTATATTTTTCCTTTAGAAGTTGTGTTGCCTAAAAGCTCTCATGCACTTTTGGAGTGTGCCATCTCACATGCGAAAAGATCCTGGATGGCCAGGCATTGAATTTATAAGCTATATTGCAGTCTTTATTGAATTGAGATTGTAATAGTTAAAACTGATATTAAAGCACTTTCATCTGTGTTCAGTACTGTACCCTTAACATGCTTCCTGGTACAAAGCCAATACCTATAATTTATTAAAGAAATGAACAAGTGAGCTCTGTGTGCTTATTTTCTTTAAATTTTAATTTTATTGGTGTGTTTGCAGCACATAATATTTTCATTCCTTGTAGGGAGTTGGTGCACATACATAAAACATCTTAATTCCTGTTTTCATACTGTTCTTTTTCTCTCCCCCATCCATTGGTCCTCTTTCTTTTTACAAGATGTCTTTTTATTTCCTATTACCTATCTTTTATTTTGCTCTTTATCTATGTTTTGCTCTTTATCTATATTTTATCTATATATTTGTCTGTGTGTCTAATTCATTTCACTTAACCTTATGTTCTCAAGGTGCATCCATTTTGCTACAAGTGACTGAAGTTTATCTTTCTTTATGGCAGAGTAGTAATTCACTGTATATAAATATCACATTTTCTTCACCTACTCATCCAGAACAAATGAGGCATGTGTTTAGACTCAAGTATAAAGATGTAAAATCTTTGTATGAGATCCTGTGCCCATATATATGCTGTCTGACATAAATTTATTGTATCGCTTTGATATTGTGTAAGTAAATGTTGACTTCTCCCATCAATCAAATATGCTCCACCCTTATCGGAGAAAAAGAATTGATAAAAAACACCATGTGTCTAGTTATATAGGTAAAAATCAGCTACGGACTTTTTGTATTTTACTCATTCCATGGCTTACTTTGTCTCTTGTATGAGTTTTTTCATAAGCAAAATCATCATTAGTGCACTTCTGCTCATCATTAAATGGTCCGTACACAAACCAGGGCCTGCGTCAGAAAGAGTCCAACTTCCCTCATACATTTTCCTCACGACTATCTTGATTGTCTAAGCAGACTAGACTCCAAGAAGGTAGGCAGGGACTTTGCTTTTAAATATTCTGCACATTTCAGAATACCACTTACAGACCTATGCCTTTTGCTCATATCCTTCATTTAGTGACTTTTAGAAGGCTAAAATGGTTAGTAATCAGTCAAAAGTGTCTAGAGTAGCCTTTTAGTAGAGAAGTCCATGAGTGAATGCTGACTGGTACTGCCAGGACAGCCTGAGGAGTTAAGTGAAAGAGAAGGCCAGAATGCTTTAATACTTTGTGATGAGATTTGATCAGATATGTTTCTGTGAGTACTGTATTTTAACAACCCATTCTAAACTGATCAAACACGCCAGGAAAAATATCCAACACTATTACAACCAAGCCAATAACTGTATTTTTCTCACTCTAAAGCTAATTGCTCCAACTGGACACATTATATTGACGAGTCATAAGTACCTAAGATTTCGTAGTAATAATGTCATCTTTTTTGTAAGTGGAGCCTTAGATTATCTGCAAAATGGATTAAATTGTCCTTCAGGATAAGAAGGGACAGTAAGCTCTATAGAAATCAGGAAAAAGTGTTTAGGTTATTTCAGTAATGATAACTAAGTATATGTGGTTACTGAGAATCAACAAGGACTAGTGCAATACCTGCTCAAAAACTATATTATGAGCTTCTAATTATGATGCACTCAAGTGGCCTTGTCCTAGAGATTGAATGTCCTCTTTAAAATACATTTTCTTGGGCTGGGGAGTTAGCTCAGCTATTTAAGAATCTTCCTGGCAAGCACACATTCCCAAGTTCAATTCCATTACTGAACACCATTCCAGCCACAGAACACCAGGTGTGCCTTGTTGGCCCCAAAGCTGGGCGTGGTGATGTATACCTTCAATCCCAGTGCTGGAGAGGCTGAGACACAAGGATTACTAGGAATCCAAGGTGCATAGCTAGACCCTGTACCAAGTAAATAAATAATAACATAGAAAATCAATTTTGTATTTTGTGTAATAAACCTCGCAACTACAATCACTGGATAAGAAGATACATGATAATTCATTTTTAAAATTTTTATGTATTTAGTATGTGATCTGCAGGGCCTCAGTATACAGATCAGACTCGTAGTGTCCCTCCTGTTTTCAGCCTCCCAAGCGCTTGGAATACAGGCACACTACACCACACCCAGTCTCAGTCACTGTCTCAGCATGCCTTGGGGGTGGGCCTGGCACAGCATGCCACAAAATGAACCCCAGTCTCTGTGCCTGCCTAAGCAGGCACTTTAGTCCCCTGAGCTATTTGGCTGGCCAAGAAGATACATAACAAATGAATATTATATTATCGCCACTTAAAATTAGGGTCCTTCTTTCAAGTACCAGGTGAGATTTGTTCTAAACTTTTACTTGGTCCACTTTTTAAATAATTCCAAGAATACTAGTAGTTATAATAATAATAATGGTGATAGTGATCATAGTAGTAACCCAGAATGCTTTCTTAAAATCTTTATTTATTTGGTACAGGATCTCACTACGCAGCCTGGGCTTGGACAGGCAGGCATGCCAGGGGCAGGGCTGGTATGCAGTAGCAGGGCTTGAATCTGGGTCCTTGAGCTTGCCAGGCAGATGATTAGACTGATGAGCTATCTCATCATCCCCAGGATGAGGTTTGAATATAGAAAGATACTTTTTTCCCACAAGGAACTTACCACTTTTTTCACATTTAGAAATATGAAATAACACTTCAAGTTGAAAAATTTCTCACTAAACTTATGAAAGGAAAAGTAGCTGAAACATGCAATATTTATATAATAGTTACTCTGATAGAAATCTAATAATATTTTTTCTTTCTATTAAAAAGTCAAATTGCTATTAAGATCCAATCATTGTGAAATATGTTTCACCAAACATAATAAATGCTGGCTATTAAAGAAAAATGAAAGAGGAGTAATAATTCAAATTGTTTGTAATAATCTTAATAATCAAAAACAAATCACTCATACATATGACCTCATTTGAATTCCTAAGCAATTTGAATGAGGTTAGGAAAGGGAGAAGAACATTTGAATTATGGAAGTTGTGAAGACACCTTTTTGCAAAAGTAACTGAATCAGGACACAAATCTGCTAGATCCAAGTCCAGGACTCTTTCCACTACATTACCCTGATATCATGGAATGGAAAACATACTGACAAATGTATTGGAATATGCTTCACCAGACATAGTTAGAAAGCTGTATATGCTTTCTTTTCTTTTTTTTTTGGGGGGGGGGCGGAACAAGGCATTGAACTCAGACCCTTGCGCTTGCCAGGGAAGCTCTTATTCTACTGAGTCATCTCTCCGGTCCCTGTATATACTTTCTTGATGCTACCTCAAATCCTGGACATGTTTTGTGGTCCTACAATGGAAACCTACTGTATAAAAATGTGTGGATTGGTGTTCATACAACATACACCATTTAAAATAAATTGTGACACAGTCAATGGAAAAAAAAATCTCTCACGCATAAACTTCCTATTGTTATTGTCAGCCATTTTGCTAAAGTTTTCCTCCATTTTTCTCCTATTATTTTGTTCTAAGATATGTAGGAACCACATGCTTCCTCTAACTTCAGAATAAAACCAAATACTCCCATTTAAGTTACAAGGACAGAGGCAGATGATGCTTACACTAAATTCTATTACGAGATAGAACCTTAACACACAAGCAGAAGCAACAGTGCTATCAGTTTAGCATGGTAGTAGCAAGTTAGTTTGGGAAGTATCTTTCAGCAGGGGATTTCAAGCAGACATTTGGGGTATTGTTCAATTCAGAACACACACATGTTACTTCAATTAAAGTGATACCATCTTTAACCTACAGTATTAGGCGTGCTACCCAAGAGAGGATTTCCTTGGATTCTACCTCTTTATAAATACCTAGCAATTAATTCTCCTTTTTATTTGGAAATATATATAATGATCAAAATTCAAAAGACATTCAGATACCAATAACTTTTCCTCCTACTTCTGCACCCTTAGCCTCCCATTTCTTAAGAGACCACTAACATTTCATATCTCCAGTATATCGTGCATCTATAATCCATAGATAAGCATAGTATATGTTTGTGTATATACTATTCATATATATGTCTCCAGACATTGGAAGGGAATATAGAGAAGCACATTATTTGTACTTTGCAAGGTAATTTTGTAATAATTTATCCTAAAATAAACCCATTTTTCCTCTTAGCTACATAATTTATTTCTTTTCTCCTTATTTGGCTTCTAATTTCTCCAATGAATGGTCCCCAGTAATAGCTATTTCTATGTATCCAACCAAAAACAAATTTCCTTGGTGGAAATATCAACTGTCTTGCAATTGGGCTTAGTTCTAGACCAGTTGTAATGGATGTTGTTATCACAAATAAAATGTGTCTCAAAACTCACACGTTGTGCTTATATCCTTTAAAAATATTCACAGCTGACAACTCTGACTCATGCTCGACATTTGTAGACACCTGAAAATTTATTTTTCTTTGAGTGATTCTAATGCGTTAGTTTTGATCTATTGTGATCTTTTAATATTAGCACTTAAGGGGAAACTTACTTCAAGTCTGTTGAGTAATTAAAGGAGATCCAGAATTAGGAGGATAGCGATTCCTATGTGAAGAAGGCAACTATCCAGTGGATAGTTCAGATAATTTCACAATTTGTACCGAGGTAATTTATAATAAGCCAATTGTTTTCTGCCATTCCTAATAAAATTATAATCTCAGCATGACCATGGCCTTACTCTTTCAGGAATTTGAGGGTTTATTTTCTGCACTCGAGGCTAATGTGGCAAGTGCTCATTCTGTTCCTCTCTGTTAGGGTCCACAGTTATTTCAAGTGGTCATTCTGCTGCTACATTATCTTTAATTGAGAAAAACATCCTTTCCATATGTCCCTGCTGAACAGCATACTGAAACATCCTACAGGTGTTGGGATTCACATTTGAACTTAAGTTCCACTTAGCCACAGAAAAGAGAATTTCCAAGGGGCAAAACATGAAAACCGCTGGTTTCATTGAAGTGGGCCTGGTTCTACTTATACTTTTATGAAACAACTCTAAGCTTCTAAATCACTGGAAATTTCAGGAAAGCATACAAATGCAGGTTTTAATGTATTATACTTTCAAACCAATGTCTCTAGATGTAGAAAAATGTACTTTGCATTTCATATATGAAGAAGTGGAAAGAACAGTATTTGTTGGTTTTATTTGTTCCAGATTCTATTCCAAAAATATGCTAAGGTAAAATATATTTTTTCATGTTGGAATGAAATTCAGGATTAACTCTAAGCTAATATTATTTACATATGCGTATGTTATGTCAAAAAGAAAGAAACTGAGTAAATATATTTTGTCCAGGTTTGAGTATTTCATGATCATGGTATCTCTGCGGCCAGGTAAATATTTGAGTATTACATTAAAAGTTTAATGTTTAAAGTGACACTCTCAAAAACCTGATGGAATTCAATAATAGCAAGAAAATAATACCTGATAGAATGATAGAATAACAGGGTGATAAATCAAGTGAAATGAAACAAATCCCTCAAATAAAGAAGAGGGTCCTTTGTTTTTATGACATCAACATATACCACGCTTTTAGAATCAGGTAATTGTGAATAGCTTGTGTTTTTATCTGAACTGAGGAATTTCAAAATGTATGTTTTGACAAGTTCTCTATAGATCTTCTAAATGCAATTCAATTAGTAACCCTGATTCATGACTTTGTTTATACACTTGTGCTTTTGTACATCAAAAAAGTTATTTTTTCTATAGTTTCTAAGAATGACTCTCAATTTTAGAGCCTTAGTCTGAATGATTTCTGATGTTTTTTGAGCATACACCCATTTTGCTTTTTGTATATGTGCTCATTATGACATTTTTCAGATACATGAAATAGACATGCAATATTTTATCAACTTGAAAGTATGGGAAAAATTCCTTCCAATAAGAAAAATTATGCACATGCATTTGGTTTTCTCTTCTCAATGTATAGCAGCAAGAAAGAGAAAAATATGGTAATATTGAATAACGTTCCTAGGATAAAAACACTACTTCAACAGCCCATAAGTGACTCTTGCTTTTATTCTTATGTTGAAATTCTGCTGTCTTCTTATTAACTAGTGTTATTGTTATTAATCACTATGATTAATCAGCCTCATTATCCTGTTTACTATTACTTTAGGTATTTTGCCTTTGGGCATTTACAGGGAAAATATCACTATTCTAGTGCAACTGCATGTCTTAATTACTACTCCTTTCTACTTCCTGTGTAAAATATCTGATTGAGACATTGCCAAATTACTATAAGTGCTGTAGTGTCTTTCAAAACCTCCTTAATATTTCAATTTCTGTAAAATTTCTGATTTTTCTTTCTTTCTCTTCAGTTCAGCTAACATTATCTTTGCTTCCCATTGTGATGCCCTCCAAACTTCCCACCCTCAACTTCTTTAATTACTAACTGAAAGCACTGATTTTAATATTTAATCTGTACTCTTCTCTTTTTCTGGGTACTTATTTCCTCATTCTGGAGAAAAAGATGACCCTTTTCTTTATACTACCAATATTTCATGTGTGTGTATTAAATGAAGCGCCTCCATGTTCTCTTAAATACAGTTAAGGATGGATAGATAAAATATAAATGTGCAAAAGGAGCACAAAAGACATATAAAGTTTTATAGGAACACAAAATAGGGAAATTATTTTCCTCTAAAATAATAAGGAATCATTTATATTTAAAAAATCAAGCTCCACAGAATGAAAAATGTTTTGAGTAGAGTCAGGTAATTGATTTGATATAAATAGTTTATATAAATAAAATTTATGAAGTAGAGAATTGAAGGGAAAAGACAAAATTCAGTGAAGTTCATTATTTTTAGAAATTTAAGCTATGTCCACCTCATTTTTTTGTTTTGTACATAATTAAAATATCCTGTATGTAGTATATACACCACAAAAATACCATGCCTTGCTAAATCTGACCTCTTCATTCATTTATACTTTACTACCATAATAAACATTATTTTCAAAGGGTGATAGCCCAGAAAAATTAGGGAGGAAACCCTTGCAGGCTGATTCTTCATGGTCACTTAAATTAGCAATGGCCTCATGGGTATTTGTTTTATTATGCTTTGCAAATTATTGCACACTTGAAAAATCGTTTCTTGAGAGAAATGAGTAATAACTACTATCAAATAAAGATAGTTCATAAACGTGAGCAATTTTTAATCTCTGGATCTTCTCTATGAAATCTTTCATGAAATTCTTAATGAGGAATTATCTCTCCATTTCTTAGAATCCAGTATTATTTCATACATGTAGTGTTTTTCTATATAATATTTTATTTCTGCTGATACCTGATTATTTCCATTTAATATTGTAAGTATTCATGTACCATCTCTTTGCCACTGAAATTTTTGATGGGAGCACATGAACTTGTTTTGTCTTTCAACTTTCTAAAGCACTCAACAGTATTTTGCACATAACCCATACACACAAGTTGCAGATTAAATGTGTGAATAAGCAATCCTTTTGAAAGCTTCCTCTAGATGTGTTAGTCATGGGATTTTATTTCAAATATTGATTTCCAAAGGAACAAACATAAAATTATAGAAAATGTGGTGAAATGATGGCAGATTTTTGGGGGACATTGAACTCAGTTCAATTATCTGAGAAGTACTGTAAAACTCATTAAAACAATTGTTTTACCAAAATTCTGACATATTTCTTTATTAAATGTGTCCATAGATGAGTATATTCAGAGGTGTATCAATTTAAGAAATGAATTTAAAGAATCATTTTTATACCTACATTGTCCAATAATAAAATTAATCAAAACTCAAGGAAAGCCAAGCAGTTAAACTGTCAATAAGTAAAACCAAAACATTACATAAATTGTTGCATACCTAGAATGTTATAGATTTCTCATTTTTTACAATAATGCAATCACTTCACAAGACATTATGTTAAATTCAGTTATAAGTTAAAAATGCAATTGCCTTTTAAAATAGGTATTTAAAATGAAAGCATAAAATAATCAAATTCATTAATATTTGATTCTTATAATAGGTTTTCTCATTCAAATAAACTCATACAAATAAACTCAAAGGATTAAACAATTTCTTCACACTATTAATTACATTGATGTTAATCAAAATAAAATTTTTTCCATTTGCTGCTCTTTGCACATAAGAATTGCACATGTTTTACATGTGCACTTTACCATTTTATAATCTTCTTTGCTAATTTCACTTAAATAATTTCAAATGAATAATGTAAACATTTAAGTAAATGAAAATCATACATTGTTCATGCACAAATAAGAGCCTAAAACTTGTAAAACTTAAGAGGCTTGAATGGGTTTTAAATAGCATGTTTTATATTGAGATTTGAACTTCTGTTTATGTAGCTACTTAAAATGAAAATCAAATGTCTTGGTGAAAACACAGAATCTATCATTAGGTACTGGTAGATATTCATGTCAGCCAAGCCCATCATTCGTTCTTGTATGCACTTCTAGCTGCACTGCCACTTTAAAAACCTAGGGGCTGTGGCAATGATCTCTGCCACTAGTGTTATTTGTGGTACAGAGTACGAGCAAGAAAAGTTTTTGGACCTGATAAATGATAGGTAAAACTTAAGATATCTGAAATAGTGTTTCATTCAAAAGAACGCCAAAGTAAAATACATATCATACTTGTTGCTTCCGTTTTGCAAGAAAAAAAACTCCAAAAATGTCCTAAAACCTATTTTCAGAGTAATCTATTCAAACACATAGGTTTCTTAAAGGCTTTAACATCAGTTTAAGTGACATTTACCTTTAAAATTTGGCCTAATTCTTGCATCATATCCTGATGTCCTTCCCATTAATTTGTCCAAGAAATCTGAAGGGGACAGGGTCTGCGAAGGCTGTTTCCCAGACCTGGTGTCATGGTCTTTGCAGAAAGCTGCCCTAAAAATCATTGACTCTTTTAGCAATCATTTCATTCTCAATCTCTTAGAAATAATACTCATAAAATATTTAAATCATGGCTTGATAAAAACATTCGTTAGGAAGATGAAAAATACAAACTCTTTGATCAACTTCTGAACTTGTATATGATCTAAACTTTAAATGACAAAACGTATACATCCTGAGTCATATCTCTCATGTTCTGAAACATTAAACATGTTTAAGATCAGACAATACCTGTAAATTTGGATTATAGATTTTAAGGACATATAGTTGCAGCTTCTTATTTTAAGGATTGTCAAAAGAAATGATGAACACGTCTTAAACTTTATGTGGTGACAAAATGATTTCCCCAGGACATTAAAATTTTGTTCCAGCATAACTCACTAACTATAAGTCCTTAAACTTTTTCAGGAAATAGATAACAATATGAGCTGAACAAAGTAAACAGTATAGCTAATTAGCATATTGATTGTTCTCACCTGCTAGATTCTGTTCCATTTATCAGCTATTAGTATCTCTCAGTGTATTGTCTAAAATAGGATCTTCACTTAGAATTTTAACTTAATTTTAAAGTAGGTCAAGAATTAGCCTGTCTCGTCCTTTCATCATTTCATCAGTTATTTATATATAAACATTTAAATTGTTGACTCTCCAATAAAATATTAATAAAAATAGTTCTAATGTATTTTGTCTTTTCCATTACAAAAACACTAAAAGTTGACAAGGAAATTGCCCAGATTATCATATCCATTTTAAAAGTAATAAAACACTAATCAAAAGCATTTTGGTTTATAGAAAAATACAATATATAGTCATTAAACTGAATTCTTCAGTAAAAAATGTTTCACAAGCCTTGTCTCCAATAGCTTAACAAATAGTCTCGTTAATTCTGTCACTAAAAATACAGCCTTTCCGGATTTTCAAAGAAAGGGAATTAAATGTAAGTACAAAGATGATACAAACATTTGGTAAGAGTTACAAATTGATGCAGTCATCCAGAAATACTCACATTCCCACAAGGAGATTCATCTTATTAATCAAGTTTGTTTGATTATGATGGTGGTGGTGGTGATGAGGATGAGGATGAGGATGAGGATGAGGATGATGAAGATTCAAATAAAACCCAGCCCAGAATCTTTCTTAATCATAGTAGGAAGTGTGAATCTGAAAGGAACATAGTGAGTTTGCCTGGTATTCGTAATATTATTTCTATTTGTTCCATTTCTCTTGACTCTGTGAAAAAATACCGTAAAATTTGGTGAAAAATTAATGAGAGAGTTCTGTACTTTGTTGTAAGAGCATCTCTTCTCTCTATTCTGTTTTAGACTCCTTGTCATTACTAGGGTATTTCACTTTCTAGTACGTCAAGGTATTAATTGATTTGGCAATTTGTAAATTATGTAGAAATGGAATCGTGCAAATAATTATTTCTCACTGTTTTAACTCTTTACACTTCTTTTGTCATGCAGCCATAAATACAAAATGTCATATTATTTAAATGTTGGTAAGTAACCAATTTCCCAATAGACTAAACAGCAGAAATTGATAAAAACACATTTTTGAAGTTCCAAGAAAATTCCCGAATTTCAGTTCTCATAATATGCTCCTTCTTAGTTGATGAATATAATAGAAGTCCTGAGTTGGCTGAAAATTAGGGTTTTCGTATATTTTATGTAAGATGAGCTTATTCTGGACAAATTAATACAACTGTTTCCACCATGTGAAAAACATGACATTCAATAATATCTTTAAGTGATTTCCAGAAAAATTTGAGAGCAAAAATAGCAATCTTATATAGAAAGGTGAAGAGCATGCAACTCGTCGACTACCTTAATATCACATTGGCTCTGAAAATATGTGTTGAAATACATAGAGTTCAGATATGCAACAGAAAACTTGCTTTTGTAAAAATTTATTACCCTCCCACTGTAATTAAGCTTTTTAAACGAACAAAAGAAATTTAACTGTTCCTTAAAAAATTAAGATAATATGACCCAGGGCACAGAAAAGACATATAATTGCATGACACTCTCACTCTCAACCAGTTTTCATGTGGAAAATATCAGCATGCAAAGTCATTTTACCTACCTGAAGTGGTTTGTCTCTAAGAAAAATGCAAACAAGACTGTCAAAATGTTCACTAGCTGCCGGTTCATTCCTGGTTCTGTGATGCTTGTGGAAAATATCCCGAAATGATTCCAAAAAGAAGCTAGACAAAGTATCTATTTATTGTCCAGATTCAAAATCTGACAGGAATCTAGTTTCCTTGAAAATCAAAAAGAAATTTGGGGTTGTACAGTTTGCTGAGAAAAAACAAAAAGTGCCAATGCTGGGCATCATGGTCAGGTCAAGCTGAGGTTCGGGACCATCAGTTAGCCCAGGCAAGACAAAGCCTCAGAACTGATGAATTCCCCAGCTGTTTCTCCTGGATAATAAAAAAAAAATGCTGCTACCTTAATCGAATCACCATGCAAAGGGGGCTGGTGACAATGCCATGCTGGAAGTCGGGATGCTGTGGCTTTTGTTTTATATCCTTTCTGTTTAGAAAAGCCCCTTTCTCTGGAAAATGTTCTCTTTTTAAAAGAAGTTGCAAACGAGGGAAAAGAAATGACTCTGTGAGCTAGAGTGCTTTTGGGGAATAGGGGAAATTTGCTGAGATCCTGTGCTGGAATGAGGGCTACAGAAAGAGACGGAGACGTGATCTTACCCAGCCTATAAATTTCAGCACTCGGACAGCTCCTAGCTCTGAAGTGCGCATGTTTCCTTTTTCAGTAGCTTGGGGCGGGGGTCGGGGAGAGGCAATCAAGAAGGGGACGTGCCTGCCGTTCCCAGGCAAAGAGTGACTGGTCGCTTGAGAAGGGGGTGCGACAGTGTCAGGGGGAGAGCTGAGGTAGGGGAAGACGGAAAGGGTGAGAGCGGCTGTGGTCTGAGCTCCTGGAAATACTAGTGTGCCTGTGGCTGGGTGGGACGGGAGTTTGAAGCAGAAAGAACAGGGAAAAATGTTTAGGTTCGGGGATAGAAAATTGTGGAAAAAGAAAACAGGATTCAGAGTACTGAAATTGTAACAAGGGTGTGGGTAGTTCGCTCCTTGACAGTGAAAGCCAGAGGCAAAAGAGAAGTCTCGTGCTGAAAAGGAAGGGACATTTCCGAGGTGTTGAGAAGCTCATGTAGAGAAAAAGGTTCAAGAGGATCGATAATTTAACTTAGAAGCCTTTTTATGTTTTCCTCCCCTCTTAAGTGTTTTAGTCTGATTTTAGCTGCTTGTTCACAAAGGCTCTCTTTACCTCGCTAACAAGGAAAGTCCCTTCCTCTGAGCTTTCTTCTGTTGCTTAAATCCTTTGGGTATTCTCAAGTCACAGATGTGCAGAGAAGGGGACAACAGGCAGTAGGCCAGTAGGGGGCAGTAGCAATCTTTTTCCTGCCCTGGTTAAAGGTTAGAACAGGGCTCCATGTTAGAAATGGAGCAAGGAAAAGTAACACTGGGAGTGTAGTTTCATCTGCCCCTCTCAGATTCTAATCACCACAGAGGGCTGTGAAATAAAATGTAAAACTTCTCAATTGGCTAAAGAGACTGAAAATAGTGGATGTTTATATATCCAGTACAAAACCACAGTAAGTAACTCTGCTATTTCAAATTTAATTTACAAATATTAATGAAAAGAGGAAGGAGACATAGCTCAATGCACACACTGACAGATTTTGGGAAAACGGAGTAAAAATTGCAGACACTCCAATGGACTTCATTTTAACAGAAAATAATATCATTAGTTTTTAAGTCCATAAGTGAATAACTTGTCCTTGGATGAGCTTAAATTTTGCAGCAAAGTAACAAAAAGTTCCACAGATTATGAGGAAAAAAATGACACTATTTTAATGTTAATGTAAGTCACCTAAATGCCCTGTTTTTAAACACAAATTCTATTACTGAATTGGGGTCTAAAATTTTTCTCACAAGTTGTTAGCTAAAGTTGATGGTACTTGTCCACAGATCACACGAAGAGTAGCAAGGATCTATATGCCTTTCTACCAGATTTCTATGCCATCGAGACAATGAGAATATTGGTACCTCTTTTTAGATAATTTAGCAGTGCCTAAGCTTTCTGCTTACATAAAAATCAATTCTCTGGATGCATTTCTTAATTCTCAAAGCCTAGGAAAAGTTATTTAATTTAAAAGAAAATCACTGTGTTGTAGTGTGAGACATTCCTGGACTGTGGCTTCAAGTCTGCGCACTTCCATATTCATCCACATGGGAACCCTAGATTTTATTTTATCCATGCAGTCCTGACCCAAAAAATGAAATCAATTTCTGGAAATATCTTTTTTCAGTTGGTGCTGCATGGGAAAATCATTTGAGATTTTGGTACTCAAGACTCTTCCCAAAATGTAGATGTAAAAGTAGAAAAAGAAGATTTATCTCAGATTTAAGTTTGTAATGATACTTAAATCATGCACTCTTGCAAGCATTTCTTTCAACAATAGAAATATGTTATTATTAAACAGCAACAGAATGAGTAGGTAGATTGTGACAAAAGTCAGTAGAATGAAATGATATCATAGTATTTTTCCACTTTTTAAAATTTTATTTTAATGAGTAAAAGTATATAGCAGATACAAAGACAAAAATAGAGCAACAAGCAGCTGTACAAATGGTACTTTGCATACCATCATAGTATTTTAGAGTTCAAGGGACTTTAGAGAGTAGCTAATCTAACTTCCTTGTTTTATTTCTCATCTCTCCTCAGTTTGGATTCCAGCCCTGTGAAGCCACAGAAACAACTGTCATTAAAGTCTTCCAATGACCTCCAAGTAACTGAAGTCAAAGGATGCTTGTCAGTTCTCGTCTTACTTGCCATTTTCATGGTACATAGCATCACTGGCTTCTTTCTTCTTGAAGTATTTTCCTCTTGAGGCACAGCGAACTCCCAGTTTGCCTTCTGTTGTATCTCCTTGGCAGCCATATACTCCTGTATCTTGTCTATTAAAGTTGAATTTCCTAAAGACTATCTTCTAAGACCTACCTTCACACACTGTACTCTCTTAGGTAATATTATGTTAATATAACTTTCCTTAATTGTTCAGATGACACACAAATGTGTACTTGCATGTCTATCCAGACATATTCATCCATCTGCTTCCTAAATAATTCCTATTGAATGACTCAAAATCTCCTCAAGTCGTCATGCCAAAACCACATTTTGTCCACTCCTCCAAATCATGATCCTATTCTTTGGTAACTATTTAACTGTCACCAAACAATGGCAAAGCATTATTTCTGAAATTCCCTCTCTCCCTCATTTACCATACCCAACTTTCACCCAGCCCTCTTCATGTTGTCTCCTCAATATTTCTCAAGTTTGGACTTAATCTCATCTCAACTTCCATGTCCCCAGGTGAGATATCTTTCTGTCTTATCTGTAGTCCCACAACAATCACCTTATTATTCTACCTGTACCAACAGCTGACCCTCTTCCACTTTGTTCTATACACTCCAACCACAATGATCATTCAACATAAGAACTTGATTATGTCAAAGTCCCTGGTAAATATAGCTATCTATTTATTTCTGGGTAGAAAAAGAAATATTTAACACAACCTAAAAGTCACAAATGGTCTGGACTCTGTCTAAATTGTCCCTCCTTTTATATCTTTTTCACCTCATTCCTTCCCCTCTAAACACATTGACATTTTTAAAGTCTCTTAAACTCCCTATATTATTTAATCCAATTGAATGCTCATGCTTCCCATTTTATTCTTGTTAGCACTAGCTACATTTTCAACTCTCTGCTCAAGAATCATTTCCTGAAGAAGGACTTCTCTGACTTGCATGATTTTGGCGACTCTCCCTAGTACAGTCTCTTAGTACTCTGCAACTCTGATGCATAAAGTGCGTCATCATTTCATGTATACGTGTGTATGATTATTTACTTAGATAATGAGATTTTTAGGAAATAGGAATAAGAGATCATTCCATAAACCATTGAATCCCCATATATTCAGTGATGATGACAGTAATCATAAAGTATTAGTGGTAACTAGGATAAAATCCTAGACATATCTAGAAGTGATACTTAAACAAAATAACATATATAAACGTGCATATAAATATGTAGAGTTCACAAATACTTTTGTCAAAATTTACTTAATAGGAAATGAAAAAGTTAAGGCCTTATTTGAAAGGAAGTTAAGTTTCATAGCTCAGCACTCCACAGCATGAAATGAAAACTGAAACAGAAGATTATGAACCTGATGTACCTACTTCAAGCTCTACCTCTAACAAACATTTTTATGTGACCTTGCATAACTCCTTTCATCATCAGAGCCTCATTCTCATAACACGTAAGACGCAAAATATGTCTATGTAGAATACTCCTAAACATACCATAAATCATAGCTAAATAGTGTTTTAGGCTTTAATCTCAATTCTTGGCATTTACTTACTCTTAAACTTTATGTTTTAACTTTGTTCTTTTGTCAATTCCACTTTCAAGGACAGTAAATCTCAGGAGCTTTGGAAATGTCTTATTTGCGATGCAATGAAATCCTGAAGTAATCCTCCTCTGCTTCTACCTCACCAAATTACAACTAGTTGAGATTTGGGGCACCCTCATTTTGTACTTTTCTTAACCTAAAAATGAGAAAATTTTGTCTCCTCTTATGATACAAAGATCAACACAATATTTGATTTCTAAGAAGTTATAACATTTAAAAATTTCAATAAATATAAACAAACATTTATAATGAACATCAGTATCATCTAGTAATAAATAAGCCTTAAGAACTTCTAGTGTCTACATATTACTTCTCTGTCTTTGAAATATCTACACTTTGTGGGAGAAAATAATTCATATTCATATTTTTCCAATTAAGAATCTAAAGTTCATGTAAATTGATCAATTCTTTCCTAGTCTACATGATTAAATGGCAGTCATACTTTTTGTATGGACTCCCAAAGTGAACAAAAGTCTTTTTCATCATATATAATTGATGGTATTTTTCAAATCACTAGAAGACTAACATACCCATGATAATTTTTAATAGCTGTGTTCTGTTTCTATTTCATTGCAGTAAATGACATTTTATTAAGATAAATAAAATCACTATATTAAAATACAAACATACAATTATGTGTACACAAAAACATGGTGAATGGAAAACCCACAATAAAAATCTCAAAGTAGGGGGAACTACCTGCTCGGGCCCCCCCTCCCCATCCCTCTCTTGGACAGGAGCTTTCTTTCTCTCAATAAATATATTCTACTCATAAAAAAAGAAAAAAAATCTCAAAGTCAGGAGCCAGGGAGATGGCTCAGTGGAATATGCGCTTCCCTGGCAAGCGCAAGGGCTTGAGTTCAATCCCTGGTTCCGAAAAAAAAAAAACAAAACTCAAAGTCAATTTCTTCAAGGAGAGAACAGAAAGGTGTCCAATATATAAATTTCTTGAATCAGAACTCCCAGAAAACTCTTATGAATCTGAATATATATATAT
>NW_004524645.1:6626813-6654481 GCF_000260255.1 Octodon degus | reverse complement strand
TATGATATCATTTCCTTCATTTGAAAAATGAAGTAGAGATTAAGAAATTACCTATTAATTTATAATTGAAATCCACTGAGGTTTTGATGCTAATTATAGTGGAAAAGAAGTTGTTAATGTAAATCTTTAGTTACTAGGGGATGCTTCCTTACAGATAACTTTAGAGACAATTTCAATTTGACAAAATGCACCTCTTGAGTTTTAGGAGATATTCATCTGCCTCAAACAGACCTTCTTCTCTCTATAAGACCCTATGTTAGAATGGGTATCCAGATGAGAAAACCCTTTGGCATAGGAATGAGTAGTCATTACTCTGTTTATTATTCCATGCTGTTTATGAGATCAATGTTAGTGATTGCCAAGCTTAGCTATGTATAATATTGTATGTACATAGCTGGACAAATGAGAAGCGATTTGCTCAAGGGAACAATTCATGTAATGATGGAAACTGAGAAGTCCCACAGCAGATGACTGTGTAAAAGCTGGAAAACATGAACAGCCAGGAG
This sequence comes from Octodon degus, assembly GCF_000260255.1. Lineage (NCBI taxonomy): Eukaryota > Metazoa > Chordata > Mammalia > Rodentia > Octodontidae > Octodon > Octodon degus. Next base: position 6,653,975 of record NW_004524645.1, on the reverse strand, counting down.
CAAGGCTCAGTACAAGTTTGAAAGCTCCAGAACCAGGGAAAGTTTGAGGACCCAAAGTGTAAGTGATGTAAGTCCTGGAGCCCAAGGCCAGAGAACATGGAGTTCTGATGTCCAAGGGTAGAAGAATACTCTGGCTACAGGACAATGGAAATGCATTAATCTTTCCTCTGCCATTATATTGTATTAGAATCCTCAGCTGCTGTGGTGCCCACCTGCATCAAGGACAGATCTTGCTTACTCAGTCCACTGACTCATACACCAATAACTTCCAAAAATACCCTAACAGACAGACCCAGAAATAATGATACAAGTTCTCTGTATTCCTCAACAGACAAGTTATCAGGTAAAATTAACCATAACAATTATCTTAGGGGCTGGGTAGAAAGCCTGTCCCTAAAACTGGGATTTTGAGCTACCACTACAGAGTCCACAATGGCTCTTCACTATCATAGTCACTCACTGGCCCAAATGACCTTTATTCACTTACAGCTGGAAAAAAAAAGTTGCAATGTATAGTCCAATCTGTTGGATTAGATAAATTGCTAGGAGAACAGGAATGAAAGAAGAAAAGTGAAGGCCGAAGCATTGTTCCTATGTGTTGATTTGTGAAGCTGTTATAAGCCTTAGTACTAATGAATCTAAACTTGCTTTTAGTGGCTATGATAGTCGACAAAGGAAGAATGCCTAAAAAGCTGGCATCACTCTGCACTCATTCACCCTCACTTTAAAAAATACAGTTTGATTCACTTTATTTTTTGAGATGCACACACATACACAGCATGCACTTAGACAAGCTTCAAGATATGTAGCCTAAATGTAAAGTCCCTGCTCTTCCAGGCTGCAAACAGACAGTTGAATGTCTGCTAGGACATTACTAGATTAAATTACTTGGGAGTCATTTTAGGACTGCCACTATTCTGCTTATTAGTGTTCAGTGTTCACAGACCACAAATGTGTCCAACACATGAAATAATTTCTATTTCTAGAAATGATTCATGGCAAGTGCTTGCTTCTTTATTGGCTAATGTGAGAAATGCAGCATTTCTTATCATAAACAATAACAGGGCAAAAGACATTTTGAGGATGAATGAAATGTAATTCTACTTTAATATGTTAGAAACATCCCACCTTTGCTATAATGCTAAAGATGAAAATAGTGAATGACATTAGGATTGATTGCTCCAATATCACTGGCCTTAGAATCTCCTAGGTGTGGCTCTGCCACAAATATGAAAATCACCTTGATGCTACCTTCATTATCATATTACCCTGCTGAAAGTTTCTTTCAGGGAGTTTTCAGATTTCGTTACTAATTTCATTAATATCTACCTTCTACCACATAAAATGTCCCTTGTGTATCACCTTGGATTCACAGAATGCTGAAAATAATCTGATTTTGCAGAGTGAACTACTTGAACTTGAATAAGAGGAATGGTTTTATGTGGACAATTAAGTCAACATTTGGTAGTTGAAGTAGAGTTATTTTCATTATAGTTAATGATGACATTTTTATGATTGTTGTCAAGCATTATGCAGATGCTAAATGGTAAATGTATTTGTGACCAACAGTCCTGCCAATCACCTTGCCAACAGATGTTCTTAGTATATGAAAAATACTGAATATTTCTTTGTAGAAGAGATAAAGTAATATGAAATGTGATTTCTGTCTTCTAAGACCTTAAAGTTTATATGAAAAGGTAAGAAAAATAAGTATGATAGATGTGGGACCCTAGGGCTGGCCAGATAGCTCAGTGGACAAAAGTGCCTGCTTAGGCAAGTGCTAGGGGACCCAGGTTCAATCTCCATGCTGTGCCAGCCCAGCCCCTGAGACATGCTGAGATGGCGAATGAGACTGGGCATGGTGGTACATACCTGTAATCCCAGGGCTTGGGAAGCTGAAAACAGGAGGATCACTAGGAGTCTGATCTGTGCAGTGAGACCATGTAATAAATATATATATTTTTAAAAGTGGGAATCTAGGTCAAGTTCTCATCTAAGAAGAATGGTTTACTGGCACCCTAAGTTTTAAAATATGACATTTACATATTTTTAAAATATTTTATTCATTTAATTTGTTTATTTGATACAGGATTTCTCTGTGTAGTTCAGACTTGTAGTGGTCCTCATGTCTCAATCTTCCCAGCCCTGGGATTACAGGCATGCAGCAATATGTCTGGTTTTGATGGCCAGCAAGGCTTACAGTATCAGGGATAGAACCTCGATCCTTGCACTTTTCAGGCAGGCACTTAGACTGCTGAGATATCTCCCAGCCCTACATATTTATTCTTTACAGTCTAAATTCTTGCTCTTAGCTTGGCAGGTTCTTAAAATTCATCTTGTTAGTTCACTGAATATGTTACCAATCAGGAAAGTAAAATACTAATTCTGAAATACCTAAGAACCTGACATGAAAAGAAAATACACTGTTGGGCTCCCAAGAATCTCATATAAGACAGTGCAGTGGACAAAGTGCACATTGGGAAGGTTTCATGACAAGGATGACATCAAAATAATGGAACCTAACCTCATGATTGAAAGGTGTAAAACTTGAATGGAACGTGTCTCACATAAATGATGGAGTCATCTCCAACTTCATAATATCCATTTCAGAAACTTGAAATTTACACCATATATTCTTATAACTTATTCCTTGGATTGGAAATTGATTAATCTCTTACACTATTTCTGATATAATTCAATGTTAACGGACATACTTCCGTGTCAAAACTGGTATCCCATGAAATATTACATGCTTTTATAAATATGTATGTGGAATACATGTATATTAATATACAGTAATAATAAAAAGCTAATTTTATAAAACCAAAGATTGCCTAGACACAAAATAGCTATGGCTAAGAAAATTGCTTATATTCAAAATATATTCTTATTATTGTCTTTCTTTGCTTTATTATTTTAACACGTACATATAGGAGGCTCTAATATTTAAACTACATAAATTGAATGAAGATGTATCCTTCTGTAGCTTGCTTTATTTTTTCAATATATTATTGTACAGAGCAAGAATTCATTCATTTTTATGCTGTACTGCTCCATTTTTGAGGAGTCCACTATTTATCTGTTTTACTGCTGATGGATCCTGGAGTAGTTTCCATACAGAATTTTCTTTTCTTTCGCTTCAATTTTTTTTGCCACAATAAGTAAGAATGCATAATATTCACATATATTTATTCTTCCATACATGAAAAGGTTTCTCTAAGACACACTTTTAGAGGCAGAATTATTGAGTCTAGAGATGTGTACAGATTCAACTTCATTAGATGACACTGAGTTGTTTCCTAAAATGTTACAATTTACACACTTACTATAGTACAGCAAAGTCCTAATTACTTTCTTCCATTTCAACCCTTGTTGTTTTCAAGCTCCTTATTTCCACTATGAAGAATTTTAACTAGCATCTCATTGCAGTTTAATATGTGTTTGTCTGATAACTAATGAGGTTGATTGTCATTTCAATATATGTTCTGATCAGGGACTGGAGAGATAGCGTATTGGAATAATTGCTTGGCTGGTAAGCACAAGATCCTGAGTTGAATCGCTGGTACCATCAAAAAAATTGTATGTATGTGTTGTGATCATTTGTTTCTTTTCAGAAATATTGTTTATCACTTTTTTCTTTTTTGCCTATAAAAATTGTCTTATAGAAATCATGTGTCAGTATGTTTTACAAATATTTTTCCAGCTTTTTGCACTATATTATTTAAATAGTATTTCAATAAAACAAATATTTATAAATGAAATACTATTAGTTAAAATTTATTTCTTCTTCCTGTTGTGATTTTCATGATTTTTTTTTGTATTTTAAGGAAGGGTCTACAGGATGTTCAGGGTCTCACTACTAGATGGGACTCTCATAGTGATTCTCCTGTTTGCAGCCTCCCAAGTGCTGGGATTACAGGAGTGCGCCACCATGCCCAGTCTCAATTGCTGTCTCAGTATGCCCTGGGGGGCAGGGCTAGCAAGGCAGGCCCAGGGATCGAATCTCCAGCCCCTGTGACTGCTTGCAGGTCCTTTAATCTCCTGAGCTATTTGGCTGGCCCTGATTTTTAATCTTGGAGTACAAATATATTAAGAGTTTGGTGCTCTTTTTTAGCTTTACTGTAATAGAAATAATTTTATATACTCATACAAAGATATGTTATTATATTTTCTTTTAATATTCTTTGAACATTATTCACATTTTAATAAATAATAACCAGGGTCAATATTATATTTCAATTGTGTTTATAATTGTCATATACTCATATTTGTTAATTAATATACATAGATCATGTGTGAAAATACCAAAAGTTAGGTGATCCCCTTCTAAGTGTTTAAAAAGAAGATGCCATATAATATCAACATAGCATATTAAAGCATAATTTTCAAATTTACTTCAATGAAGTACTACTACAACTATTACTATTACTAATAGTAAAAATATAGAAAGGCTAAAATTCATTGGAGAATTTGTAAAAGAAAAGAATGATTAATGTTTATGATCCTAAATAACACTAAATTTACAACCCAAACACCCCAAATCAAGATTTTATTTCAACTTTTTCTAATTATCTCTGATTGAAGGAATAATAAGGGAAACAAATTTTAACACATCTTAAAGTTTTCCTTCAGCTAGTTATAATGGTTATGATCTTCAGCCACAGATCACAGGCATGTAACATTAACAAGGGTTCTATAAGGAAGTTCTTGGAAAGGCAGTGAGTAATAGAATAAGATATTCCTATAGTTTAGATATTAGAATTAGACCTAGAGTAAATGTATTAAAATGTTTAGCTATTATAATGATAAATAATGTAAGAAATGTGACTCAAAATATAACAGAATAGAATTTATAAAAAATAAAATGAACAAAATTTGCACTGAATTGTCAATGCGCTTTCAAAAATATCATGGCTCATAAAATAGATGTAATTTATGAGATAACTGCTGAACTTGAAGAAAGACCAAAAGTATTATCGAGGATATTGCACACAGAGACAAAATATTTAGAAACATAGATGAGGATAGGAGATTATCTAATAAGGTATCAAGTAGGAGTTTCAAAGGAAAAATAAATATCAAGAGGTGATTTTTGAAGAAACAGTAGCTAATGTTTCACAGAATTGATGAAAAACTCAATTAATACACATTAGGAATTCTGAAATTCAAGTAGAGGGCTGGAGAGATGGCTCAGTGGTCTAAAGCACCTACTTAGAACAAGCTTAGCAAAAGCATCAGGGACCGCGGTTCAATCCCCCAGCACCACATGCCAGCCAGCCCTGCCCCCTGGTGGGCTGAGCTGGCCTCTCTCTCTCTCTCTCTCTCTCTCTCTCTCTCTCTCTCTCTCTCTCTCTCAAATAAATAAATAAATAAAAATTTGAAATTCAAGTAGAGTACATATTTTTAGCTACCAAAAATGAAACTAAACAAAACATTTTAAAAAAGAGAAAAAATGCTTAAAGACTAAGAAAAGACTTTAAGACCACTAGGAAATAGATTTAAAAATAACAGTAAGAGATAACTGGTCATCTGAGTTATCCATAATCTGTAATAAGAACAGAACAAGCAGATAATAAAATGACTTCTTCAATATTCTCAGGGACACTAGCTTCCATCCTAGGATTAAGTATCTGAAAAATTCTTTTTTAAAACAAAAGCAGGAATAGAAAAAATATATTTCCAGACACACAAAGCTGAGAATATTTAACAATAGGTCTTCAAAGAAGGAATAATAGGAAAGATAAAATGGAGTAAAAGACCATGTCAGGAGAAAAGAAACTGTCCTCAGAAAGAAAATGTAATATGTAAAACAAAAAAGTGATGGAGCTAGAAATGTTTATAAAAATGGATATATATATATATATATATATATATACATATATATAATAACAGTATATACAAATGTTAAATAAAAATAGATTTTAAGGCTATGAAAGGAAATCTTATTAGAGAGTGCTAGAAATTCTATTCAGGCTGATCCAATTAAAGCTGCACTGTGAAACCACATTGGATTAGAGCAGAAAGAAAACCAAAGAAGATGAAGCTATGCTGATACAGAGGAAGTAAAAGGCTAGAACATCCTGGGATGTATTTAAATGCTAAAAAAGAGTTGAAAAAACTATCATTTTCAACTGGAGAATCAAAGACTCTTGATCTCTCCACCCTAACTGCAGGTTTCCCTGGTTTTGTTCTATACCATGGTTTCTACAACTTTAAAAAGATGTCATTGAGTAGACAGAAAAACAAGTTCTTGGAGAGCAAGATGTTAGAATTATTTCACTTTTTATGAGAATGTTAAAGGATGATGCAGTTGATGTCTTCAAGAACATAAACTTCAAAACAGAAGGATGACTACGAGCCAGATCTCTGTAGTGAGACCCTGTAGACCCTGTATTAAATACATTTTAAAAAAAGAAGACAAACTTCACTTTCTGCAGTGTGATAAACCAGCATACATTCAATATTCTTTCAGGACAACTATATTGAGATTATAGGTGTAATTTGACAAATAGTTGATTGTTGAAACAGAAACAGAAGAAATTGGTGGAGTACCCACCAACGGAGATTTTTTTAAAAATACATATTTTTAGTATGCCCATTCACCAACCACAGGTCTCTGAAGTTATGATATTAGGATAGAAAATTTAAAAGAAGTACATTCAAGTTCTACTTCTCTTTTTCTTGGCTTTGCTATCTCAGATAGTTTAACTATCTGAATTCCAGTTTTCATTTCTGTAGAAATGGAGATAATACTTTCCTTATTTACTACTCCATGTTGAAACAAGGGTCCAGTTACAGGAGTTACAGGGCTATACAAACTTTGAAGGTGCTAATAAATGTAAATTGTTACTTTTCAATAAATGTTTTCATTAGCACAATCACATAAGACTGGTTAAATAGTAACCTCCTTAATCATTTCCTTACATACAGTTCTATAATTTGTATTCAACATTTTAATTAATTTAGGAAAAAAGAAAATATTTTACAATGATAATGAATAATATGTGTAAAATATATATGGATGAAGAAAATAAAATCATTATTTTTAGATAGCTGTTATTGTATGAGCCTCTTGAAAGAAAACATAATTCAACTTTTAAGTTACTAACGTTATTAATTGTAATCATATTGAATAGCCATGCCAGATAATTTGGATAAATTGCTAAGGATGAATAGAAGGGCGAATTCTGACACAAAGGAAAAGTCTTCTTGGCAGAAAAAGGCTAAAGGAGCTGAAGGTGATTTAATATAAGACTGAATCTGTGAAAATATTGAATTGTGTTTGCTTCTTGACCAGCACAGCAAAAAACATAATGAACTGGACTGAAACAATTGAGTAACCATTCATTATTTTCCTTTTACGGAAAGCTCTTTTTGTCTGCAATGCCTTGAAATAAGGGCAAATGGTATTGTAAAATGAAATCAGCTTTTAGCTAAATACTGGACAATTTTAGTTGTGTAAGTTGCATAATGTTTTAAGTTGTTCATCATTTAATTAGAAAATAACGATTGCTATTTATTTATAGGGTGTCACAAAGAAAGGGTGAGTGTGATTCTCAATGTCATGTCTACAAAATTGCACTGACACAGATAAGAATGAAAGATTAAACATGAATAATGGATGAGAAACCATTTTGTTGGGTTTCCAGGAGTCACTTAAACATTACAATAAAAAGATGTCTTGTTTGAATATCTGTTATTCAACCTCCCTCTATCCCTCTCTTCCTATACTTCCCTGAACCTAATAATCACTATTATACATTTTTTATCTATACACAGTTAGGTGGAAGTAGTAAGTTCTAGTATACTACAGAATACAGGCAACGTTAGTTCACAATAGCCTATTACATATTTTGTGAATGATTAAATAGAGGTGCTTGAAGTCCCCAAACACAAAGTAATGCAAAAGAGATGGAAACTTTAATTAGTCTTTGTAATTAAAGTTACAAAGAGTACATTTTTATTTCAATAGAATATTGTTCCTTATAAATATATATAATTAAAATGATAATTGATAAAGGATTTCATGATTAATCTTTTGATATATAAAAATATCAAAAGATTCTTACTGCTAGTTTCAGACCTCTCAATTCTGTTATTTTGAACCCACCTGTTATGCACACAGATGTGTCCTTTCACCCTCAAGTTCTAGTTCCTTGTACCAAGATTCCATACTTCTACTTTTACAGTTCTGTGACAGCACGTTTTTAACCAGTAATATCTAATCTCTCTGGGTCCATGGCTTTTGAGCACTCTATTTTTCCCACTGATTCCTTCAGATTCTTCCTCCTCTCATTATGCTGCTGTATGCCTCTGGAAGATGATACAATATACTGCACAATCTAGGCTTCACTGACATGTGACTTTCAGTAGAGTTTGGCCAATAAGAAGCACCAGTAGGAGGGTTGGAAAGTTATGTTAGGGTTTTTATTACATAAGCTACCTCTTAGTTGGACAAAAATTTTGTGATAACGTTGTTCTTAAATTGAAGGCCACAATTCCTGGAAGGTGACTTTTTCTACACTACAACTCTTTCCAATAATGTCTTTGTACTCGTGTCCTTTTCAAGCACATGAGATAACAGCTCCCTGCTGCTGTGGGTATGTCCCTTTTATTCTTGTCACAAATCGTTGTAAGTAATCCCTTCAATATAGCCTCTCCAATTACTCCAGTAAAGTTTAACCCATTACCAGCCAGGGCTCTTTCCCACATGTGCCCACCATCACACATGAAGCTATTTTCAAACTCTGTTTTTTGATCTTTAACACCTTTTGCTATTCTTGACTTCCCTCTGTTGCAACCCTGTGACCTAAAATTACTTTGCCCTCTTCTGTATCACTTCTAATGTGTGTTTTCCCTTCTCTGTTATAACCCTGCACTATATTTTAAACTCACATGTAATTATTTACTTAGTTGTAAGACATATTTCACCTGAAGATAACACCAGAATCCATTCTTCACACTTATGATAGCTTTGAAGCGTGGAAGAGAGACTAGGTAGGTGCTGCATTGAAGTTTTAATTATTTCTTGATTTATTTCTTCATATTTCTAATCATTTATAATTTCTTTCAACCTTAACCCATACATTTGATTCTATTTTTATCCTGGGCCCAATTATGATAACCCTTAATTTTCAAGCCCATTTTATAAAACTACTAGGTTATTGATGACAAATCAAATGATTCTGTGTTTATGAGCCTGAAAGTCATTTTCTTCAGCAAAATAACAAAGTCTGAATCTTCTATCCTTCAGGGCACAATGCTGAGTTCATTTTTATTTTTGTTTGAAAAATCATAAAAAGGAGGTCAATTTACTTTGAAAATGCTATCATGTTTAGTTAAACTAAACATTGTTGTTAGTTGCAACACAGTATCAAAATATTTGGGTGAAAGATGTTTACTGGCAATATAGTATATAAGGTTATTGGAAGAGAGGACATAACATAAGACCATAATGGATTTTTAGAACCAGAATCCACCTTGGTTTCACACATCAATCACAATAACATCTTATTTTCATTCCTCCAAGAGTCATTGTGGATTCTTCAACACAAGACCGGAACACCAGAACATACCTGACACATGAATATAGAGAGAATGGGGACTTTGGCCACAGTGAAAGCATCCAATTTTATAAGTTTGAGAGCTACCACTATATATCTCTCCTTAGAGAAGACTGAGGAAATTAATGTGCAATAGCCCCAATGAGATCTAGGGAAAGGTTGGCCCAGATCAGATATTATGGAACCATACTGCTTAGGAAAGATAATGCCATTTGTTTTTGGTTGTCCTCTTCACAGTAGGCCCTAACTCTGGAACTGCAAATATTTGGGCTTCAGTCTCGATTCTGCCATTTAGTAGGACCAAATACTCTGGACTGAACCAGAGGCAGAATCAGGTTTCTTTCTTTCTTTTTCTTTCTTTCTTTTTTTTTTTTTTTTCGGAACTGGGGATTGAACCCAGGCCTTTGCACTTGTTGGGGAAGCACTTATTCTACTAAGCCATTTCTCCGGCTCCAGAATCAGGTCTCTATAAGTGTTTCAGATTTGATGAACCTAGAAATCCATTTTTTTCATTTAAGAAGTATTTTAATATATGCCCATTCTGTTCCAAGCCCCATTCTAGGCACAGAGTATTTTAAACATGAAAGTGATAGGAAGTCACTGATTTCCTAGGATTTACCATGACTTTTCAAGGTAGCCTTCTCTCCAGCTGTCAACTGACCCTAAAAGAGATAGATGGCACATTGCCCTCCTGTGTCCATAGGCAATCATGCAAAATGCACTAATTAAATGTCTCCATAATGACTATGTGCTTCAGGAATGGCCTGGTGCCAATGGCTTGAAAAGTCTGCTCCAAATGCCACTCTTGTCCCGTAGCTAATGGATAAAGTGACCACAGCGTATGCTTAGAATTGATTGTTTTCTTTAGATTTAATCAAGCACTCCTCTTCTCTTCCTCTGAAAATGTTAATGCTTTCGTTCCACTGCAGCCACTATACCTTAACAGAAAGGAATTAAATTTTCCCTGTTGACTCTTAATTACACCGACAGCTTTGAGAAATGGCATGAGTAACACAAATCAGAAATGCCAGTTAGTTTTGGAATGTATCCCACGTGCTTTTGAAACAGATTTTCTGAGTTATGTTTTGAACAAATGTTAATGTTAATTTGTGTTTCCTTAACAGACACCAACAGATGAGCAGATAAGAAAAGAGGTCTTTCATGAATGTACTAGTATGATAGGGAACTTTCCAGGATTTAGAATATACTATGAAGACAATCAGCATATAAAAAAAAGTTGAAGTCATTGAGCATTTTATAAGAATGTCATTCTGAATGATATGCAAAATGGTATACATTAGAAATTTATTCAATTGAAATCCCATCTATGACAATGACTCTTCAATGGGGAAAGGAGTAGGATTCTTTTTAAAGAAAATTTCCAATCTAAAAAGTTTTAGGTGCTAACTCCATTTCTGCACTCTTTTCATCTCAGAGTAGTAACAAGAAACCAATACCGTTCCACAAACCATATTTTAATTAGCCCTGTTCTATATAAAAAACGATCACCATTTAAGGAGAAGATAGCATGACACACATTTTATAGACACCATAATTTAATCTTCACAGTAATTCTATGAGGCAATTCTTTTCTGTTTTACTAATGAAAAGGAGAGGTTTAGACAGCTTAGGTAACTTGGTGAAGGCATTTTCTGACTCAAATGCATCCACCACCATATATTCAGGACCAGTACATGGCAAGATAGAATAGTTTGAAATATGTGGATTTACTGAGAAAAGAATAATATTGTACAGAATCATAATTATAGTAGTCCACAAATGAATGCTGAGAAAAAACCCAGAAGCACCAGGTAAAACCTGGGTCAGGCAGTAGGAAATTGAAGGTAAAATATTTAGAAATGCATTGGCTGCTCAGTCATGAAGTGTGCTGCACTAGCAACTATCCCAGTAAAGAATTGGTTTTGCTTAGTGTTCCTTATTTTCTCTTTTTCTTTTCTTTGCCTTTCTTCTTTTGTTTTCTTCTTTCTTCCTTCCATCCTTCCCTTCTTTCTTTCTTTCTTTTCTTTCTTTCTTTCTTTCTTTCTTTCTTTCTTTCTTTCTTTCTTTCTTTCTTCTCCTTCCTTCCTTCCTTCCTTCCTTCCTTCCTTCCTTCCTTCCTTCCTTCCTTTCTTTCCTTCTTTTTTGCTTTGGTATAGGGTCTCGCTATGCAACTCAGACTCATAATGATCCTCCTGTCTCAGTCTCCTCTGTGCTAGGATTATAGACTTGCACCACCAGGTCCAGTTTCAGTGGCCAGCATAGCATGCAGTACCGGGGACTGAACCTGGGTTCTTGTGCTTGCCAGACAGGTCGTTAGACTGCCGAGCTCCACACGAAGTTTTTCCTTCTTAAGGTTGTCAAACATATTGATCTGGGACACCTGATACTTCTACCACCTTGCCACATATTGCCTAGGTTTCACTATACTTTAGTGATTCTAATATGTGTTAGGTAATAGGGTCTTCAATAGCTATTAATAAAGCTTTATAGTCTTTGGAAAAAGAAGGGGTATATATTTTTGGAAAAACTTAATGCTCATTTGGAGGGCCAGATGTTATCTAGGGAAGAAGTGTGTGTAGACAAGTGGCCAGGGTTATAGCTTCTCTAATCTATTTTCATCCCAGCAACCCTTCTTCATCTGCTTTACATATTCTTTTTTATATAAGATCTCATTTGAAGAAATGGTTCTGTTTCTTTTAAACAGGAAAAATAAAAATGACTGCAAGTTGGGGCTGGCATTGTAGCTGAGTGCTAGAACACTTCTCTGATATGTGAGAAGTACTGGGTTTGATCCCCAGCACTGGAAAAAAAGCCATTGAGTCACTGTTCTAATCCCAAATGATCATCTTGAAGATAAGAAAACTAAAGTTGCCACAGAGAAAAGGTTATTGAGAAAATCTCTGGCCAGATGCGCAATCAACCCTCTCTTTCTCCAGGACTGAGAGGTTATACTTGGTTGCAACACTTTAAGTGTTGAAACTGAAGAAACTTGAGACCAAACATAATAATAGGTTTACTCTGTGAGGGAGTCTTTTATTTCCAGGTTTTCATCTTAGTAGGTTTTTCTTAGTTCTGTTTATGTTGATGGAATCCTGGAAATTTCTCTCACTTCAGATTTCTGACTCAGAATCCTGAAGCCTTAATAGCCCAATATTCAAGGCTGTCTGAATCATTTCTGCTTCATGACCCACACTTTTTTTTTGTTTTTATGTATTTAGTACAGGGTTTGCAGGGTTTCACAACACAGATCAGACTCATAGTGATTCTCCTGTTTTCAGCTTCCCAAGCAATGGGATTACAGGCGTGCACCACTATGTCCAGTCTCAATCTCTGTCTCAGCGTGTGCCAGAAGAGGGGCTAGCACAGCATGCAGGGAATGGAACGCAGGTCCTGAGTCCGCCTAAGCAGGCACTTTAGTTTCCTGACCTATCAGGCTGGCCCTCCACACTGTTTTTCATTCATATCTTTTTTTTTTATTTGAGAAAGTTTTGTATTTATCTTAAAGAAGACTGCATTCCTTTCCCATACAATTTTTTGCATCACTATGTGTTATCCCTCTACCAAAAATATAAACATTTCTTAGTATAAAGACTGTTTAATTTCTCTTATATTTCTACCCTTTCTCTCTCTAAGCTCATATTTATTAGAAACTTAGTGTTACTGCTTACTGCCTTGACCTGTTTCTTCAGAAAATTTTATACAATTTAGATTAATTTACTTGAAATCTATCAGGCTAAAATCAAAGAAGGCAATAGTAGACAATTTATGGTCTATTGGCCTAAAATTCTCTTTCTTGGTATAACATCTCCATTCTTAATATTTTTATTTTCTTTTCAAAGTTTTATTGATAAACATATAGCAATGAGACAGTTTCAAATCAAATCGAAATGTTGAGCTGTGGGGGACTCACGTCAATAATTTCTGACATTGCCAATTAAACAGAAGACCCAATGCTATTATGGGCTTCTGTACTCTTTTAGAATATTTTGCTGAGTTTACACACCTATAATATTCAACAACGGAACTTAAAAAAATTGGGGTATAACTATGAATGTCCATTTTGTATCTGTGTATTCAAAGTGGTTGGGATAGATATATAGTTGCATTCTCTTAATGAACAGAATGATTTTTTTCTAATGGTGTTTGTAAGTAGGATCACAAGTCTGCATCTTGTACAGCAATTAACCACTAAGAAGAATATATGCAGTGTATTATTTGTTCATTCATATCTTTATAGACACATTCTACCTACACACTTGGCTCTGTCACAGACAGAAGCCTCTCTTTTAGCCTTGAATCCTCCCCCCTAAATCTGATCATGTGTCATCTCTCAAGATATCATTCAATGTCACTTGCCATGCATGTGAGGTGCAGAGACAGCTGGCTACCATACTAATTAGTCCTGCCAACTTCTAGTTCATTCTGGAATCTTCAAGACCCTACTTCACCATTTTGTCAGTGCTTCCTTTCATGGAAAGCTTTCTTCACTGAAAAAGTTTTAAAATATCCATCTCTTGGTTTCTGAAAGTTAATTATATATTTTATACCCCATGCATTGCATTAACTGAATATTGCAGCCTAACTGATTAGTAGGGAATGATTTTTAAAAATTATCAAACAGTTGAAAAGAATCTCTTTTGACCACTGCTGATCAGTGTATATAAGTTCTTCTCACAACTTTATTTCATCTTAAGAAAAACTTGGTGCATATCATTCAAAGGGGGGAGTAGTTAGGTAACCTAAGAATGGGTATTTAGCACCTCATTTAACAACTCTACCAAAGTGATCCTGTTATCTCACTCACTATCTAGCCAGTGGGGAGAAGCCCTTTGCTCTGTTCAACTGCCCACTCAAATCTATGCTAGGCTTACTTCACAGACTCTGATCTGTGCTACTTTTCAGAGTTCTAGATGTATTGTTTTCCAAACACAAAAACAAAAACAAAAAAAAGCAAACCTGCTTAACTCAATCCGAGGTCTCTTGTATGCTCTCCAGCCACCAAGTTAAGTGCTCAAGGGATGGGATTAGAGACAACAATGGTATTGAAATTGGTGTCACATAGCATTCAAGTCCAGCAATGATGTAAAAAGATCATGGTGCTTTTGTTCTCATTCAGTAAACACTGAATTATATTTTGTGACCTCTTTTGTTTTTGTTTCTTTGGAAAGAAAAAAAATCACTTTACTTCCTCCCAGACTTTTAAATAGAGAGCTAGACACCAATGATATTGAAAACATAGTGTGGAGCAGAAAATATGTTGATCAGCATATTTCTTATAGTATTACATCACGGTAAGAAAAACTACAGGGAAAGGGTCTTGGTAGTTTAGGAACTAAATTGAGAACTGTTACTTGTCACCTATTTCCTTAGGATGCATCAGATACTAACATCCTTTTCTGTAGATGAGGATACTGAAAAGCAGAGAATTAAAATGGTGATTCTCAGCTCTAGACACACAATTAAGTCCATCTGTAAAATTTAGAAAAGAAAAGCATTGCCTGGAATCCATTCTCAGAGACTGTCGAATTGGTCACTAATTGAGCCTGACACTCACAATTTTTTAAAGATCGTTAAGTGGTTGTGATGCACAGTTGAAGTTTCCAGTCTGTTTTAAGGTTCAGTGGCAGTGTGGGTGTGTAGATCAAGGTCTCGTGAATTGAGAACAGAATGCATGCTTCCACTTGTAGACCGCTGGCTAGTGGTATCAACAGGGCACTTAAATGTGAGCCAAAACTACACTGAAGAGGGCTAGGGGACCACACTCAGTAAAAAGGAGAATGCCAGTCTCATCTCAGCCACTTGCAGGCGTTTCCCAAGTGACAGAAAGACACAAGGATAAGCTGACATATTGCATAACTCAATTTGGACTTCACTAGGCCCTTCCCTGATTGTGGTGCCCTCTGGAAAGAGAAATTAGTTTCTCAGAAAGTGGAATGACAGCAGTACTCCTTCTGGAGATGGATGCTTGGATTCCTCTTCCTTCCCCAGAGGATTCAAGGATTCTGCACATTCAGGCCAACTCTCTTTGTCAGTAGGTCACTCATAAAGTCTCTCTCTTGTTGTCCTACCACACTTTTCCTTCCTGAAAATAAGTATCACTGAAGAAACCGCCTTGCTCTGCAGTGTTGCCTAGAACTTAATACAGTACATGACATACAGCCTGTCCTCAGCATTCAAGGAGTGTGTATTTGTGAATTTACCTACTCACTCAAAATTATTTGTGACCTCAAAATCAATATTTGCAACACTTTTGTGGTCCTTTATGGACATATACAGAGCAATGAAAGATTTTAGACTCCTGGCATTCATGTATATTCCTAGCAGTGGTTTCATAGGGTGACACTTTGCTTTTCTTTTTTTTCTGAACTGGGGATTGAACTCAGGCCCTTGCGCTTGCCAGGGCAGCGCATATCCCACTGAGCCATCTCCCCAGCCCCACTTTGGTTTTTTTTTTCAGTTCTTGGATGATAAATAATTGTCACTTTTGTGGTCTCTTTTCTTTTTGGAACTCTTGGGCTCTGTTGTGGTGATTTCACTGTTTATAACAGCTCCCAGTGCAGTGCTAACATCCTGTCTGGTGTTTGTGTATGCAAGAAGGCTGTGGTATTCTTTATGGGGAAAACATGCATTAATAAACTTCCCTCAGGCATGAGTGATCATGTTGTTCACCACGAGCTCAATGTCAATAAGTAAACACTGTATATTAAATAAGGTGACTTTAAACAGAAACACACGTAAAATAGTTGATGATAATGTTGTAAATAGCAATTCACAGGTACTAAACTCTGTATTTCCATTAGGAGCAATAATTAAGTATTCTGTAATTCAGTGTTCATAGTAACTTTATATGTTTTTTTCACACTATACCCTCCCTTTTTCCCCCATAATTTTATTGAGAGACAAATAGCAATAAGACAGTTTCAAATCAAATTGGTAGGACAGAATCAATAGAACATAAGCACTACAAATAATGAAATTTCCTATATATTACATATAATGACTGTACATACTACATTCTTAATAAATACTACTAAAGCAAATGAGCAACTGAGCATATTTTATGCATGCAAATATTTTATGCTTATTTTTATTGGATTCTGTGGTGGTACTGGGACCTTAAACATAGCAATAATGTTTCACTTTTATTGAGTGGCAACTATGATTTAGGGACTGTAATGGTTAAGGTTAATTGTCAACTTGAATGGCTCGGGTGCTGCCTAAGGAATTAGTAAAGCACATTTCTGGATATGTCTGGGTAAGTAATGGAGGCATGCCTGTGGGTCTATTTCTAGTCCCTGTCCTTTTCCACCCTGGCACTATTTGCCTACTTTGCTTGCCGGATTCCATGAGCTACGAGCTGTGCTGCAGCATGCCCTCTGCCATTATGTTTCTATCTTGGAGCCATCTGAAAATGGACTAATACCTCTGAAATCCTGAACCCAGTCCTGATTGGGAACCCAATCGTAAACCTCTCCTCCTATAAGTGGTAGATACTGGGAAGTTTGTCCCATCATAGGAAAGTGGCTTGACATAGGCACTTTTATATATCTATTATTATTCAATCCTCAAAACAGTCATGAAACACTTAGTTTCATTTTACAGAGAAGTTAGCTAAACCTCAGAAAAGTGAAAGAACTTTCTCAAAATCCCTCAACTAGAAAGTGAACATACACATTTGATCCAGGCAGCTGGACTACTATTATGGGTTGAACTTTGTCCCCCAAAATTTGTAATTTGAAGTCTTAATTGCCAGTATCTCAAAATGTAACTATATTTAACACAGGGTTTTTTAAAGTAACTAAGGTTAAATGAAGTCATTGAAGCCTTCGTGCAATACCACTAGTGTCCTTATAAGAAGAGGAGATTAGGACCCAGACACACATGAAGTGCAGACACGTGAAGACACAGGAAGAAGAGAACCATCAGCAAGCCAAGGAGAAACCCCTCACAAAAATTTCCACCCTACTGAGAGCTTGATCTCAGTGTTCTTTACTCCAGAACTGTGAGAAACATTTCTGTCATCTAAGTCTCCCAGAATGTGGCTGCCTGAGCAAATTAAGGCAACTAAGATGGTGATTCTGGTTGATAAATAAGACAAGGTCCCATCCTTCAAACCTCATGGTCTAGGCACTTGTCATAATCCTCTAGAGACTGTTTCTTCTGGGGAAGGAGTAATATAATTATGAATGAAGCTATGGCTAAATCTGAAATTCTGGATCTGCTTTGCAAGTCTGGAGTTAGAAAAAGTGCTTGATCTTGGGACAAAGCCATGTGGAGCATAAAGGTGACCAAGCCAGAACAAAGCACCAGGAAGGGAGCCAAGTCATAGAATTACAAGCAAAGCAGGGAGTAGTTGTGCTGGATGAAAAAGAAGCCAAATGACCTAGCCAAGAAAGAGTACCACATCACAAAGGCAAATGTTTGTAAAGCAAAGCCCAGAGGCATAAAACAATAGGAAAGAGATCATGAGGACTGCTTTCTGGGTCCCCAGTGCACTGGAGAGCCAACTGGCTATGATATGTACCTTTAAAAACCCTCAACTCACTTACCTTTTTGTGTTACTTTATTTGGATTAAAGAAATACTGCTGAAATTGAATTCTGATATCCCTATCAAAATGGGCTTCCATGACAACTTGATCATTACTGTACCATGTTGGATTTCACAGAAGCAGATACTAAGAGGAATTTTCTGGAATGTAATAATAATCTTTAATTTTAACTATAGATTGGATAATCCTTGTTTTCTACATTTGCTAAAGCATTATTGGCATTTTCCATGCTTTGTTTCCTGAAATACAGTTAAAATCATTTCGCCAAAAAAATTATTTTGTCAATTTCAACCCTCTTGCATTTCTGATTGAAATTTCATTGAGTATTTATTTATTTGGAAAGGAATTTCATTTTATTATATTAATATTTTCTGCCAAGGAGCATGGTATAGCTCTACACACCTTACTTTACTTCATAAATAAAATTTATAATTCCCTGAATTTTGCACTTTCCTTGTTGATTGATTCTTAGTTTATTTTACAGTTTCATATCTATTGCTAGTGGAGTGCATGTATATGCTTTCTACTCCATTTCGATCTGGTTTCTATTAATTAACCAGATGATTTAAAATGTGATTCTTATGGGCCCACCAGATAGCTCAGTGAATTAAAGAGCCTGCTTAGGCAGACGCAGGGACTGGGGTTTGATCCCCAGTGTGTCATGCCAGCCCTTCCCCCAAGGCACTGTGAAAGATAATTGAGACTGGGTGTGGTAGTGAGCACTTGTAACCCCAGCACTTGGAGGCTGGTAATAGGAGGATCACTACGAGTCCAATGTAGTGAGACCCTGTAGATCCTGTACTAAACACATAAAAAAGTGGTTTTTTAAAAAAGTTATTCTTAGTTACCAACAACTTATTAAATTATATACTTTTTACTCCATAAATTATTTTTAATGAGTTTGTGATAGCTTTTTGTTTTGTTTTTAGGAAACTATGGAATCATTTGCAAATCAGGACAGTACAATTCTTCCTATATTTACTTCTTTGCTCCTTTATGGATTGTCTCATTAGCTGAAGCTCTAACCAAGTGAGGATAATAGTGACTCTTCCTAGAGGGAGTCTAAGCTATTCTTCAATGTTAACTGTATATCAGCTCCAGGTATTTTTTGTATGATGCAGAATTCCTTTTGCTTTATGGCTTGTTCCAAAACACTATTACCGCATTAGAACACTTCAATAAAGCCATATGTAATCAGAGGACGTTTAAGAGCCATTTTAAAAATTTTAAAAAGAAAAAATAAAAACAACAATAAAACAGTTTCAAAAGAGGCTAATAGGAGACTAACAATAATTAATATAATGTATACATTTATATCCATAGTAGTTGTCGAGAGTATAAGATATAAGCATGAAATATTGTTCAAAAAGTATGAGAACAAACCTCTCTTTTCAGTGAACTAGGACAAAATAGCAGAATAATTATATTAAGAATATATACTTTTTCTTTTCCCTTCCTTTCTCCCATCAAAGTTTTTCTTTTCTTTTGAACAGTTCCATCTCTATTTATAATATCTATTGCACATTTTGGATCTTATTTGCTGTCTCAGTTTCTCCCAGTAATGACACAATACAATGTTTATATATGCACGTTTCATTTATTTCACTTATGAATATGGTCTTGAGTTGCACCCATTTACCTATAAAGTCTCAGTTTACCTTTCTTTCTTTTTTAAAAAATAATTTTATTGAGAAACAAATAGCAATGACACAGTTTCACAACTGATTACTAGCACATTTTCAAAAATTAATACAATGGATATTGTTTTAGTGGTTATTCATTGTACAAGACGCAGACATGATATCCTGTCACAAACACTATTAGAAAAAAACCTCTCTATTCACTGAATTAAGAGAATGGAACTGTGTATCTATCTTAACTACTATGAGTACACCTACGCAAAATGGTTGTTCATTTCTATCCCAATTTTTTGGTTAGTTTTGTCAGAGAAGGGCATTCCACTGTCATTTAAATACTGTAGGTGCATGATTTCAGCAAAATATCCCAATATAGTTCAGTAGCACATAATAGTAGTGCGTTTTCTGTAAGACTGGCAATGTCCAAAGTTGTTAACTTGAGCCTTTTACAGTTCAGCATATTAATATAGATTTACTTTTTATACTTCATTTTCATACTTTTCTGCTGGAGGATTAAAACCAAGGCAAAGCAAGGCCTATATAACAAGAAATATAACTTTTGTGTCTGATAAGGTCAGCCAAATTTCCTCAGGATTTAACCTGAAACCCTGTACTGCAGTTTGTAGATCCTTTGTCAATGTCAACCATGTGGATGAGTCATGGCCATTGCTTGACCAATTTGCTCTCCGTGAAAGCCAGAGAAAATGTTGTCTCTCCATGTGACTGTCCTTAGGCACACTCTACATCATTGTTCATTTTCCTCAGTGGCCCCATAATCTCCATGATCAGAAAATTTGGGAAACAACTGAGTTGCATGATGTTACAGTACAGGTTCTCCTATGTCCTGAGTCTCCACTGACATTTAAAGGCTAGGGCCAAAATGTTGGCTGTTTTGCAGCCCTTCTTTTTCTACAATTTTTGGTCTTCAAACTTAGTTTGTTAACCCTCCAGAAAAGAGGCTCATTATTATTACCCTAAAACATAGGCAGTTGAGCTTAACCTCACTATATCTCTGGATAGCAAACATCTAAAACAACATAGAAAAGTATTTTCCATTAAGTATTGATATATTAAACTTTGAGTCCTTGCAGAATATTAAGAAAACATAGTTAAAAGATAAAAAAATTAAAAAATAAAAAGCATTTACATATTTTTACAGAGAAATGAAATCTAACCATATACAGCCCTGTGGCAAGACAGTCCTATGACATTTTTTCTCTTGTTTTCATTTATTACCTTTTTTTTTTAAAACACACATTTACTTGACAGACAGTATGGCAGTAATTGGTATGTCATGACAAACAGTACATAATGAGAAGACCAGAATAACAGGCATTACAAGCATGACCATAGCATTACTCATTGGTTTCTTCAGTGCAGTTGCTTAGTTCACAGGTATCTGCATGTAGAGTTAATCAGGGTGAAAATCCTACCAATTGACTGCTGGTTTTGAAAACATGCTGAAGATTCTCAAGACCACTGCCTTATTCATCTTATGCATATAAATGTATGACTTTGCCCCTATCATATTTCCTAGCTTTTCTAATTGTCCTCTCTTCGTTGTCTAAACCTCAAGTTCTAATTTTCCTTTTAATTGTGTTATGCCTTTCCATTTTTATTTCTTCTTTAGAGTTTTTATGCCAGAGAGACTATATGATATTTACACATGAGTTTCTGGTTTATTTCACTTATGAATATATCTTCCAGTGGCATCCACTTAAATATAAATGCTTCAAGTTTATCATTCTTTATAGCTGAGTAATACTCTCAGTAGGATGATAACTGGTTTGAATGGGATTTGTAGTCCTAGTTTTTTAAGGATTCTCCATGCTGATTTCTGTAATGGTTGCACCAGTCTACATTCCAGGCCAGCAGTGGAGAAGCATTCTTTTTTCCCCACAACCTCTCCAACATTACTTGTTGGTTGATTTGTTTATGATAGCCATTATTTCTTGGGTGAGATGCTATCTCAGTGTTATTTTAATTTGCATTTCATGCATGGCTAGTGATGTGGAGTATTTTTTCATATATTTATTTGATTCTTTTATTTCATACTCTGAGAAGTGTGTATTCATCTCAGATGCCTATTTCTGGATAGGGTCTTTAAATTTTGGAATGCTAATGCTTTTTAGTTCTTTATAAATTCTAGAGAGTAGACCTTTGTCTGAGTGGTTATTAATCAAGATCTTTTTAAAATTTTTGTGTTATCTTTTCACTTTGTTGGTAATTTCTTTGATGTGCAAAATCTTCTCAATAAGAGGAGATCCCATATGTTAATTTTTTAAAGTGTTACCCATGCAATTTGATTTTTGTTCATGAACTCTTTGCCTACCCCTATGTCTTTAAGAGCTTTCCATACTTTGTCTTGCAGATTTAGTGTTTCCATTTTAATGTTTAGACTTTAGCTTAGTGCATGGTAATAGAGCTGCTTCAAGTTTTAGTTTTCAGCATGTAGAGAGTCAGTGTTTCCAGCAACATTTGTTAAAGACACTATCTTTTTTCCAGTAAGCATGTTTGGCCCCTTTGTCAAAGATAAGGTAGCTGAGTATGTTCGTAGAGGCTTCTGCATCTTCTGTCCTACTGCATTGATCCTCAGGTCTATTTTGCTGCTAGTATCAGGCTGATTTTATCACAGTAGCTTTGTAGTATAATTTCAATCCAGGAATTGTAATGCCTCCTGCCTTGTCTTTGTTTCAGAGGATAGCCTTCGCTATTCTAGGTCTTTCTGGTTCCAAATAAATTTTGGGAATGATTTCTCTAGGTCTGGGAGATATGTTGGTGGTAGTTTGATAGGAAATGCATTAAATCTGTACAGCAATTTTGGGAGTACGGCCTGCTTCACAATGTTGGTTCTTCCTATAGAGCAGAGGGGATTATTGTTCCATTTTCTGAAATCCTCTACAATCACTTTTTTTCAGGCTATTATAATTTTCTTTGAAAAAACTTTGACTGCCTTAGTTAGATTAATTCCAAGATATTTCATTTTCCTTGGTGCTATTGTAAAAGGTGTTGATTCTCTTATTTCGCTTTCAGTGTGTTTGTTATCTGTGAAGAGAAAGGCTATTGACTTTTGGTTGTTGACTTTGTATCCTGTTATGCTACAGAATTTGTGTACCAAGTCTAGTAGCCTCTTGGTGGAGTTTTTTGGGTCTTCCAAGTAAAGTATCATATCATCTCCAAATAATGATAATTTAACTTATTCTTTACCTGTTTTTATTCCTTTTATTTTTCTCTCTTATCTAATGGCTCTAGCTAATGATTCCAGAGCTATATTGAATAAGAGTGGCAGTAGAGGACATCTTTGTCTTGTACCAGATCTGAGAGTAAAAGATTTCAGTTTTTCCCCATTTAGAATTATGTTAGCCATTGGGTTGTCATAGATGGCTTTTATCAGACTGAAGTAGAGGCCATCTATTCCAGTTTTCCATAGGACTTTGAACGTGAATGTGTGTTGGACTTTGTCAAATTTCTTTTCTGCATCAATTGCGATGATTATGTGCTTTGTAGATTTGGTTCTATTGATATAGTGTATTACGTTTCTAGATTTGCATATATTGAACCATCCTTGCATCCCTGCAATGAATCCTACTTGGTCATAGTATATAATCTTCTTGATGATTGCTATATTCTATTTGCTAGGATTTTTATTGAGCATTTTTGCATCTATGCTCATGAGGGAGAATGGCCTATAGTTCTCTTTTTTTAGTTGCATGTTTCCCTGGTTTTGGTATCAGTATAATATCTGTCTCCAGAAATGATTTTGGGAGGATTCTTCCTTTTCAATTTCATTGAAGAGTTTGAGAAGTATAGAGATTATATCTTCCATAAGTTTCTTGGAGAATTCAGCTGTGAATCTATCAGGACCTTGACTTTTCTTTGTCAGTAGGTTATTTTATTTATTTATTTATTTATTTATTTATTTATTTATTTATTTTGCTGAACCAGGCATTGAACTTAAGCCTTTGTGCTTGCCAAGGAAACACTTATTCCACTGAACCATCTCCCCCACTCCTGTCAGTAGGTTATTGATTATATTTCATATTTCATTGCCTCTTAATGGGTTATTGAGAGTTATTATGTCTTCTTGATTCAGTTGTGGTAATTTGTACCTTTCTAGGAATCTGTCCATTTCTTCTGTGTCTTCTATTGTGAGAGAATAAAGATTCTCAAAGTAACAATTGAGAATCTTCTGAATTTCCACTGGTTCTGTGGTAATTTTGGCACTTTCACTTCTTATTGCTTGTATTTGAATTTTATCTTTTCTCTTTCTGATGAATTTAGCTAGAGGCTTATCAATGTTATTTAATCTTCCAAAGAACCACCTTTTTGATTCATTAATTCTTTGAACTGTTTTCTTCATCTCAGTTGAATTAATTTTTGCTCTAATCTTTATGATTTCTTCCCATCTTTGTGCTTTGGGTTTAGTTTGCTCTTCCTTTTGTAGATGTTGGAGCTGCAATATTAGGGTATTTATTTGTTTCCGTTCTCTTTTCCTTATGTGTGAGTTCACAGCTATAAATTTCCCTCTGAAAACTGCTTTTATCACATCCCATAAGTTCTGATAAGTTGTGTTTAGATTTTCATTGAATTGTATATTTTGTTGATTTTCTTGTTTAATTTCATCGGTGAACCATTGGTTGCTGAGTAGAGTGTTGTTTATGTTACATGTGTTCATGGCTTTTTTTCTGGTTTCTTTTATCATTTATTTCCAGTCTCATTACCCTGTGGTCAGATGATATGCATGGTATAATTTCTGTTTTCTTGCATATGCTTAAACATGACCAGTGTAGTAGTATGTGGTATATTTTAGAAAATGACCCATGTGCAGCTGAAAAATTGTGTATTCAGCTGCGGTTGGACGGAGCACTCTGAATATGTCCACTAAGTCCATTTACTCCAAGCTCTTGTTCAGTTCTGGTACTTCTTTGCTAATTTTTTATCTGCTTGACCTGTCATTTTGGAACAAGGGAGTGTTAAGATCTCTTGTTAAATTGTGGTATTGGATATTAGATTTTTCATGTCCCTTAAGATTTGTTTTATGTAGTTGGGTGCTCCATTGTTTGGTGCATAAATATTGATGAGTGTCACCTTTCTCTTGAATTTTTTTTCCCTAACCAATATATAGTGGCCTTTTTCATTTTGTTTGATCATTCTTATTTTGAAGTTGAGACTGTCTGAGAACAGTATTGCTACCCCTGCTTTTTCCTGAGGTGCTGGGGCATGTAGTATTGTTTTCCATCTTTTGACTCTTAGACTATGAATTTCTTTATGAGTTAAATGTGTTTCTTGCATACAGCATATTGTTGGATTTTGTTTCCTAATCCACTGTGCCAGTCTGTTTCTTTTAATTGGTGAATTGATTCCATTTACATTAATGGTTATAATTGAGATGTATAGACTTACAATCAACATGTTATTTACTTGCTGTTTTTATTCCTTTTTCTCTCTGTTCAATTGTTTGCCCTATTTAATGGCTTCCTTCTGTTCTCCTTCATGGAGTTCTGATCATTTTTGTCCCTCTTCAGAACATCTTTCAGTAGTCTGTGTAGGGTTGGCTTTGATATCATGAAATTCTTCAGCGGTTCTTTGTCATGGAAGTATTTCACCTCTCCATCAAACTTGAAAGAGAGTTTTGCAGGGTATAGTAGTCTGAGCTGGAAATTGTTTTCATAGAGGACTCGAACTATTCTGTTCCATGCTCTTCTTGCCTTCATGGTTTGTGAAGAGAAGTCTGTCATCATTCTCATGAGTTTTCCTTTGAATGTGATCTGCTTCTTTTCTCTAGTGGCTTTCAGTTTATTGTTTTTCTGCTGGATTTCTGCGATCTTGACTATTATATGTCTCAGTGTGTTTTTAATTGTGTTGAAGTTATTTTCATGTTCTGTATGCTTCGGTTACCTGAATGTCAAATTTTTTCCACATATTTGGGAATTTTTTTGCTATTACTTCTGCCCATATTCTTTTTATATCATTTGTATTGACTCCTTCTTTCTCATTGATGTGTATTAGTCTCATATTGTTCATCTTTGCATCGTCTTCTAGGTGGTGAATTATTTTTTCTTTCATCCTGGTTGTTGTTAAGAGATCTTTTCTTACCTTTTCACTAGATGCAATGTGGTCTTTAAGATCTGAAACTCCATGTTCACTTTCAGTGAAACAGTTTTTCAAGCTTGTAATTGAGATTTTAAGTTCCTCTATATCTCTTTGGCTCTCCTTCATTTGATCTATTTCTTGTATTGCTCATTCAAAGAATCCATCAATTTTCTAATCTCCTCTACTTTTTATTAGTGTCTTCTTCAAAAGCAGTTATTAATTCTTTTACTACAGAGAATGTTTCTGATTTGATTTCCTCTATATATTTCTGTATTTGATTCTTTACTTCAGACATTATTAATTCAGAGATTTCTTTTTTTATTGCAGAGGTTATTTCTAACCTAAGTTAATCTACATCTTTCTGATGTTGTTTCTTTTCTTCATAGGCTATTTTTCCATAATTTTATTGAGAAACAAAAAGCAATGAGACTGTTTCAAATCAAATTGGTAGGACAGTTTCAAGAATTAAAACACCACATAATCTCTTCCTAGTGGTTATTTGCTGTACAATATGCAGACACTATATCCTATTTACAAACACTATTAGAACAAATCCCTCTATTCATTAAGAGAATGTAACTATACATCTACCCTAACCACTTTGAATACACAGATACAAATGGACATTCATTTGTGTCTCCTTTTTTGTTTAGTTCCGTCATTTGGATATTATAGGTGTGTTAACTAAGTAAAATATTCTAAAAGAGTCCATAATAGTATTGGGGCTTCCACTTGACTGGCAATGTCAGAAACTGTTGACCTGAGTCCCCTGAAGCTCATCATAACAGCATGGATTTACTTCTTATACTTCATTTTTATACTTTTCTGCTGGATGATTAAGATCAAGGTAAAGCAAGACCTATGCAACAAGAGTTGTAGCTTTTGGATCTGATAAAGTCAGTGAAATCCCCTCAGGACTTATCCTGAGATCCTGTAGCTCAGATTGTAGAACCTTTGCCAGTGTCAGCCATGTGGATGAGTCACGGCCATTGCTTGGCCAATGTGCTCCCCGTGAAAGCCTGAGAGAATGTATTCTCTCCATGTGACTCTCATGAGGCACACTCTACATCATAGATAACTTTCCTCTTTGGCCCCATAATCTCCTTCATCAGAAAATTTGGGAAACTACCGAGCAACATGACATTACAGTACAAGTTCTCATATGTCCAGAGTCTAAATTGACCTTGGAAGGCTAGGGCCAAAATGTGGGCTTTTCTTGCAACCCTCCTTCTTCTCTAATTTTGGTCTGCAAACTTAGGTTGTTAACCATCCAGAAGACAAGCTTATTGTTATTACCATACAACCTAGGCTGTTAAGCT
>NW_004524645.1:6620863-6625988 GCF_000260255.1 Octodon degus | reverse complement strand
TTATACCTTTCTGTTTGTATTTCTTCTTTTGAGTTCTTATAGTAGGGAATCTATACAATATTTACACATGTACGTCTGGTTTATTTCACTTATGAGTATATGTTCAAGTGGCATTCACTTCAATATAAAGGTTTTGAGTTTATCAAAGAACACAAGTTTTAATCCATTCCCCATTTGATTGACATTTGTCTTTTTCCATGTTTAGCCATTACAAATTTTGTTGCTGTAAAAATGGATGCACTTAAATCATTGTGGTGTGATGATTTTAATTTATAAAGTGAAGACAACCCACAGAGGTGGAAAAATTATAGTCAGTTGTCTGTCACCCAAAGGACTTATATGTAGAACATATAAAGAATTGAAAAAATCAGGCTACCAAAAGTTAAAGAATTGATCCAAAAGTAGGGGCCTTTCTTTTTGACATAGCTGTTCTGTGTTTATGAGGTTGATGGACAAAACAGTAGCTGGAAGACACTTGAAAATCAATTGTCCCACTCACTTTATAGTAATCGTTGAAAAATGAGTGTGTGTGTGTGTGTGTGTGTGTGTGTGTGTGTGTGTGTGTTTCTGGGGATTCAAACTAGGGTCTTCACACTGAACTGCATCCCCAACTTTTAAGTTTTTTGCTTTTTTACTTTGAGACAGGATCTCACTAGTTCAGTAATTTCCCTAGGTTGGGCTCAAACTCACAATCCTCCTGTGTGTTCCCCTTCCCAACTTGTAGCACTTTTACAACTAAATAAATTTAGGTTTTTAAGTTTTAAATCTGATCCATAAGCCCCTTTACTAAACTGAGTGGGATGAAAATCACTTAGCAACCTGTCAGGTGCCTGAACGGGAAAGTGAAGGCTGTCTACCAGTCCCTCATGGTGTTTCTAAGGACTGCAGTGCAGGTTTGACACCCAGCTATTATTTGTAAAGCTCACAGTGATACCTTGTACCTTTCTCTGTCCTGAAGAACAAAACCTCCACATAACTAAACCTGCATGTACACACACATTGAGAAATAGGAAACACTTCACAAAACTTTTCCTCTTCTTGCATTCAGAAGGATATCCTTTCTAAAGTGGCTGGGGTAATTTGCTCCCTCTACCTTCATCTTTGTGCTTTCTCATTTTGAAATCACCACAAAGCTCACAGAAGGTATGATAAAGTCCTCCCAGTTATCAGATGATTTCTTTCCTCTGTCCTGACCCCTTGTCTCATTCTGTACATCTTTTTCCATGTGATAACAAGTATTTATTTGCATACCTTAAGGTCTAAGCTCTGTAGAGTAAGCAGCCATATTTATCTTTTCTCTTGTGTGTTCTAACCCACCTTTAATAATTACCAGCATATAAATAACACAATTTATCACATGCATAGTGTTTGGTAGCTCTCCAAGGCTTTCTGTTTTTTTCTTGATGGATCCTGGCTGCAATGGCATAGTGCTAAATTTTACATGTACATAATGAAAAGATTTTGCCTCATTTTTCTAGGATGTTGATGTACTGGTATTTTGAACAAGTCTGGCTGTGATAGATCAAGTTGCTTAATAACAAGTTGAAGACCATCCCCAGAATGGAACCAAGAAAGCCTCATTCCTTAATAAAGAGGACAGCAGGGAACCAGCAAGTCTAGGGTCACATCCTTTGAGAATGTGACTGATGTGACTTTTATTAAATTACTCAACTCCTTCATCTGTAAAATGGGCCTGGCATTTGACAGTGGACATCTATGGCCCCTATTGTGGAATTAACAAACAATCTATAAAACACTTTGTATCTTTTAGAGTAAAAGCACTTGGAAAAATGTAAAATGTATAACAATTCGGGGCTAGCATAAAGAAAATTTTGGAAATCTCAATCAGCGCAACCATCATTTTCTAAGATTTCAAGACAAACACAGATATATACTTTTTGCATACTTTATAACTGAGGTAACTTTCTATAATTATCTTAAGGACATAGAGTGGTGATAAATGCATAGAAAAATCAAGAAAATGTTATTGTATTAAAAGCATTCTAAACTTTGATGTCTGATATTAACTCACATGTGTGGGGATTTGGTTAATCTTTCTTGGAGAAATCTGTAAATTTCTGAAGAAGGAATTGAAGATACAAGATGAGACCATTAGCATCTTGAAGAGTCTGATCAACAATACTAAAACATCTTCATTTAGGGTGAACTCACTTGCTTGATGCTGATAGAGAATTGGGCCTCAACTGAAGCAGTGCTTAACAAGGGCTCAGATCCTCCATCCCATACCTGCAACCTGGTCATTTATTTTTATTTTCATTTTGCCATTTCCCCGCGCAGTCCTTACATTTCACCCATATTCTTTTATTCCTCTCCCCAGCCCCAGGTACAATGAACTCTTCTCAGCTATAAAGATCATCTCAAAAGCTTTTGCCTTCAGTCTTTTTCAGAGTTATTTTTGGTTATCAGGGAAAAAAGCCTATCAGAAAATGCCCCACTCAAGTACACCTCCTCCAAATGGACTATCTATTTTTCAGGACTGTAGTAATCATAAAGTTCTAATTCAAATTCCTTTTGTATTCCCCCTTTCTGGATCTCATAGTAATTGTGAAAGATTTTCTAGAAGTCAGAGTAAAGCTGCACATCACCTAACAAAATACAAGTGTTCCTTTGGAAAGGATTTAAATCTGGGTTTAGAAGTAAAATACAGCATAGTAGGATTAAGCTACATTGTAACATTCTGTGATATTTAGAGAACCTTTCCACTTTCTCTACTCCTTCACCTCATGGTGAGATCATTCATTAATCAGAAGTATGAAAACTGTGATTATTAAATGAGGCAAAGAATCATCCTTCGTTTTCCATAATTTTATTGAGAAATAAATAGCAATGAGACAGTTTAAAATCCAATTAGAAGCACAGTTTCAATAATTAATACATTGCATATTATTGCCTTAGTGGCTATTCATTGTACAAGATATCCTGTTTACAAGCACTATTAGAACAAATCTTTCTATTCATTGAATTAAGAGAATGTAACTGTAGAATCATTTTTTTTTAAATGGAAGTATGCCTCGGTCCTTTCTAAGGTGCCACATTTTGACTGTCATACATTAAATATATTTCTAAATTACTATTGCCTAATAGAAAAGGAAAACTTCAAAAGCCACAATCCTAGAAAAAGAAATCACCTTACCCTGAAAACTCTCAAGAGTTAGTGTGTCATTTGTGCCATCTCTCTGGGAATTAGGGAACTCATTGTATGGAGACATATGATTGACTTAGCTGAGCCTGATTCAAAATCAAGGATCCTGAAAGACATTCATTTAGTCAATTGTCCTAAAGCTGCAGCTGAAGATTGAAACCCTCCGAAGTGACAAAGGAACCAAGTCACGGCACTTAACATGGAAGATGAAAGAAGGCATCATAGAGAGGATGGATTAAAAGCCACATACTGTGGTGACCCTCACCCTCAGAACATTAGGTTATTTCAAAATGCTGGCGTGACCTGAATTAGTTTTTTCTTAATAGAGTGACCCCAATTTCCCTGCAAAGTCTATCTGGGTGCTTCTATGTAGCAGGTGATTCCCAAAACCCAGTAATTCCAATGGCATAGAGACTTTGTAGATTTTCTCTTTTCTAAAAAGAGCAAGATAAGTTTCTCTTCCAATTTCATTCTGGTATGCCCAAGACTTTCCCAATTTTAGCATGGGAAATCTCTAGTCTTAGGAAACCAACTACCTTTAAGCTAACATAGAACAGCTTTCTTACAAATATAGTCAGCAGTAAGGACTTCTGCAAGACCACCAGCCTCTGTAAATAAGACAAGACTTGGGATTATGTGATATAGAAAAAGTCAGAAAATGGTTTTCTGGTCAACCCTAAACCTGGTACCATTCACGATCCATTCTTCTTTCTCATATTCAGTAGCTACATTTATTTGTGATGCAAGAATCATTGTGCAAAACTGATAAGAGTTATGAAAACTTTTCCTAGAGAAAAGTACAATATGCATAAGCAAGTGCATTAATGAAAAAGTTACAACTTAACAATTTTTCACAAACTGAATACTCCTGTAACAATAGACCAATGTCAAAATGAAGCACTATCAGTGTTAGCAACAAGACCTCTGTTTCCCTTTCAGTTACTAGCCCAACATAAGTAAATTCTACTTCAGCTTTTAAAACCTAATATTTGCTGTTTCTGCCTTGACGTTCATATAAATGAAAACATACAATATGTACATGACTATGTAGATGCTTACCTTACAGACATCAACATAGAGATTTATCCAGGGTGAGAATTCTACCCACTACCTGCTATTTTCAAAAGCTTGATGGAAATTCTTAGGATTATTGTCTTATTCAACACACACACACACACACACACACACACACACACACACACACACATATAGTTTTGCCCCTACCTTATTTCTTAACTATAATGTATACATTGTTACATTACCTTGCTCCTGCCTTTGCTTTTGTTTTTCTTGCTCTTGTTTTCACTCTTCAAAATAAAAGAAAATTATAAAAAAAATTGAGTTCTTGAAAGCAAGCTGTACTAATCAATTGCATGTCTCATCTTGTATAACTATGTCTGTTAATCTGAGCAACACATTTGACAAGAAAATAGATATCAACCATAGTTAATTTGTTACTCTTGTTTTGAAAATCTGTAACATATGTATTGTATGTTACCCTGTTTCCCTCTATGTTTTTTATTTTCTTGCTTTTATTTTTACTCTTCAAAATGAAATAAAAGTATAAAAAGATAAAAAGAAATAATATGGACAAAACTATATTTTTAAATTAAGAATTTTTGCAATACTGAGCATTGAATACAGTGTCTTCATATTGAGATATGTCCATACCATCCTCTATTTTTTCATCACTTTGAGACACAGTGTCACTAAGTCACGACATTGCCAAGCCTGGGCTTGAATTTGCAATCTTTCTGCCTTAGCTTCCCAGAGTGTTGAGATTACAAACCTATGTCAACATGTCTGACTTTGTTTGGCTTCTTAAATTCAACATTGGCTTGTGAAGGTAGGTAGTCATATTTTTGTGTGGGGTTGCAGTTCATAAATCCAATGCATATTATATTGTATAACTATACCACAGTTTATGTATCTAGTCTGCTATTACTATATATTTGGAGATTT
>NW_004524645.1:6591697-6620637 GCF_000260255.1 Octodon degus | reverse complement strand
TTTCTATAATAGCTAATGATGTGTATTCTATTTTCAAGTGTCTCTTTGTTATCTCCAAATACAGAAATTACTTTATGTATTGTGTCCAGAAATTTTAGTAATCAACAGTGATGAGATAGAGTGAACTGTGTGTATTCCATCTCAGCCAGATCTAGAAACCCTCAACTCCTTGAGTTGAATTTTAGTATGTTTTTTCAGTAAATTTGCTTTCAGTTGTTCTCATAGATAACAAAGCAAATTAACAGCACAAGGGACACTAGATGATGAATTCATCTCAATAATACCTCGTCTCCTTTAAATCAAGTCTCTTGTTTTGCTGAGAGCTTACTGTTTTATATAAGATAAGCTCCTACAAAACTCAAGTCGCAAAACAACTTGTGTAATTTAAAGAAAAATCCACCCACATCTGTTTTCTGACTTTCCATTTTGCTTCCCAGGGGACAGGTTTGCTTGGTTCTCTTGGGTTATGATATTTTAAGCTGCTCTCATACAAAGTAACTGGATCTGCATAAGTACTTTCTTGCTTTTCCACATTTTATTGGAATTATCTCAAGTTTGATTCAATCCAGTAGTTCCCAAGGTAAGGAAATGGGCTTTTCTTAAAGGATATGTTTTTCCTGGCTTAACAGACTTGATAGGCATGAGTATAATGACTTGCTATGTAAACATACTTGTCAAATTGAACCTGATCTCAAAACACATTTTTGTCATAGCCAGGGTTTGCACTTTAAGATGCTCCACTCTTGACATCCATGCTCACTTACTAGACAGGATCATTTGAGCCAACACACAATCTTCAGAAGAGTGACAGTTGTTTTCAAATGGCTTCATTTGTTCACCTAGGGCTTTGGAACAAACACTACCATTCAAACTGCAGCTTGAATACCTGTAGCAACAGCATCACATGGGAGATTGCTGGAAATCCTGATGCCTAACCAATTGCCTGAGAATCATAGTGCTGGGATTTGGTATGGGAATCCTGCATTTTGACAAACTTTTCAAGGGATTCCTATACATTCTGATGTTTAGGAACCCCTGATTAGTGACTTGTAGCTACTTATCATAAACTGAAATAAAGGATTGGAAAGAAGAAATGAGATCCTTTTCCCAATACTTTTAAATTTCTACTGAACATTGATTGAATACCTTTGGAAGAGTGAAACTACAAAGAAGCATGCAGCAAACTGCAGAAATCATGCATAGAAAGACCTAAAATGATTTTAGTAACAGCAATGAATAAGTCTGCCAGCTTTTGAAGTGCATGCGGCCCTCCTTTTGCAACAAAAAGTAAAATTATACTACAAAATTTAGGTAAAAACACAACCCTATTTTTGAAATAGTTTAGAAGAAATACAACAAAGTAATTTAAATGAGGAAAGCTTGTTTTCCTCACAAGTTTTTTCCAAATAATGTTTGGAAAACTTGAGAAAAAATAAATCCATTTGTGGCATGTTTCCATCTAAAGATATATTGATATTATATTCTCATCATAAATGAGCATGTTTTGTAGTCATTCTGATCTTAACCTCAGTATAAAGTCTAATTTGAGGAATGTTGAGAGTAGCCAAAAAGAGAAACAGTCTTCTAAATTGATCTAGCATTGGTCAGATTTTGGTAATAAATATGTACTGGTTACTCATTATGGTTGGAGTGTGTGCTGTGTGATAATGCTGGCTGTCATTAAACAAATTTGGAAGTATGATGAGTTAACATTATAATAACACCCACTAAAACCCATAGAGGCAACAGAAACTGGTGAATTTGAATTCTTTCCTCCCATACACTCTTAACTACTTCTCAAAGTACATTTTAGTATACAGGAAGTGACTACTGCTGATGTAATATCAAGGCACAGGAGTTTTACTGTTTCATTATTTCAACCAGCAGCAAAGATTCTCCCCCTTTCCCCTCTGAGTTATGACCAACAATGGGAAATTTGCAAGCCAATTATTGGAAATCTGAAGTGTAAATGGTGGAATAGAAGTGAGCAGAAAGAGCTTATTATACAGATGGAATTTATTTCGTGGATAATTGTCTGTTCTTGCTATTTAAGCTTTAAGCATAAGATGCATATCAGATTGTACTTTTAACTGTTTTCCAATTAATTGCTTTGTGAAAAAAAATCATTAGAAATGCACTAGTTATTGTATCTTATCTCTTGATCTTGGGGGTGGAGGATTCTGACAGATGGGTTAGTTGGACACCACCCCTATCTAGGAACACATAAAAAAGTCAAAATGGTAACAATGGAGTGAGTGCTTGGGTGAGATACAAGATGGCTGAATACGATGACATCTCATGTTTCATCTAGATTTTATTATGTCCTTATGGTTAGAAAGAAATCATAGCATTTTTAGAAAAGGGAAGGAGCAAATTACTTTGTATAAGCAAAGAGATTTTCTTTGGTTTTGAGAAGTTCATTTTTCTTTATTAGCAACCCAAGTATAAATTGCAAGTTCTTTCTCAAGGATATTCTAATAATCAGTGATCAGCAGTGCCTCCTGTTGCTCAAGGATTTATAAAGTGGATTTACATACATTAACTCTTGGTGGGAGAGTACTCAACTCCGTATAACTTGAACCAGAGTTTTCTAACATATATGATCTTAAGGAACCCCTTCAGGCCATCAGAAAAATCCCAAATCACCATATAATTTTACTTAATGTTTCCAGTTTTTGTTGAATGGAAAAATATTTGCACTAGGATGAAATATGAGATCTAAAAGCAATGTAAATGGTCATGTGTTCAATTAATCATGATACCTGCAGATGTTCAATAATAGAACTCCACTTGCAGGAAACTCTTTTTATACAGTTGGAACTTAAGGAGCGGAGCAACTAGAAGTTCCTTTTATATAGCTCTTCAAGTTCCTGAGTATCCATAATGCAAATTTGAAACCCGTGACTTAGAGAATAAATGATATCAAAAAAACCCAAATGATTGCATAAAAATAAATAATCAGGGAAAAACAAACCTGGGCTTATTAGTAAAGCATAGGAAATTAAGCCTCTTTGCTAAGACTGGAATTATAATTATTTTGGTTTGTAAATGTGAAATTGTTTTGTGATTATTTTTGTTACTGTTATGAACATCTGTGGTGAATTTAGGGGTGCTTGTTGCTTTGGGGCCAACAAACTTTATTAATAGACCAATCAAATGAAATGTTTCTTTGATAAGTAAACTTTAGCTGTCAAAATGGTGTTTTGGAAGATGGACTTATTTTCAGTGAGTCAGGATATTACACCATGTAAATTCTCATGGCTTGGATGTGCAGGATTGCAGCATGGGTAGGCACATCAGATTCGAAGTAGACAGGCCAAGGATGGAAAGCAACTTCACCACTCCTGTCAGCATCCCTAGAATTAATGGAAAAACCATCCATAATGTGGGGGAAACACCCTGTTTAAAGAGGGCCAGTAGATCTTAGCAGAACCATCCTACCACTGAGAGCAGGATCAGATCTTCTACATCTCTAACTTCCTGGCCAACTTTGAATTACCACCAAGTATCTCTTGAAAGTTAATGATTGGAGATTTAAGTTATATTAAACAGAATTTGGCCAAAGTATAACCCTGAATCTTATTTTGGCTCAGCTGTTCTCTTTCCTTTGAAGTCTCCGAAGAAAATGCACCCACAATGGACAATTATAAGGGGGAAAAGCATTCTTTTCAACAAGCCTGTACCCAAAATCTCAATGCAAGTTTGCTATGCAACTGGAAAAGAATGCATAGTTTAGGCCTGAATAGAGATCATCTTGCCTAAAAACTCAAATGCCCACTTTCAATATTTTCCTGCCTGTATGTCATTTGCATTAGGAATAGGAGGTTAAGGTTTAGAGCATTCAAACTGTGTGTAACAGAAAAGAATTAGAATCCAAGGTAGTGGGTCAGATTCTGTTCCATGGAGTCCAAGGAAACAAAAAAGATAATCATGTATTTGATCTTCTCGCATACATGATCAGATACTCTATATAGTGCTAGCACCTCAGATTGGTAATGCCTGTTGGGGGGAAGTGAGAATAGGAAGCTTTCTCCACTATAGTATCTATGCCTCTCAGTCTAGAAAACCATTGACAGTGTATGCATATTTTCTTGGGGTGTTTGTAGCTTTGGCTATCATCATAGAATGAATATTTTTAGCAGATTAAATTCTATTTGTGACTTATTTGGCATAGTATGAATCTATGTACATAGAAATAATATTTGACATCCTGAAGCCAAAGAATAATCAGGCTCATGCAGGCACTTGATGAGTTAAATGAGTGAAATATGAAGTCTGACAAATTTGTTAATGGCATTTCCATTAAGCAAGAGGTTCAACAAAATCCATAGGAGGTAAGTCTTTGCTTTATCTCCTACTGTTGTTATTGACAGAATCATATAGACTTATTTTTTTTACTAAAAGCCAATGTATTTCTTACTTTTATAAAAAGTGAATAAAAAACTGAATATAACTCCAGGGAGGTAAGAATTTTCTAGAATGATGCTTCCTCGTAATCTCCACTATCTGACATAGTACCCACTAGCCACACAGGGTTATCAAGTATTTTAAATATGGAAGTGGAATTATACTTTTATTTAATTTTAATTAAATTTAAATAACTGCATATGTCTCGTGATTATCATATTGAATAGCATAGTTTCAGAAAAGTTATTCCATCCCTGGCTGTTATGTTTTACTAGAATACATAATAGAAAAGAATTTGTAATATAAACAGTTCAAAGAATAACAAAATAACCCTTATACCCCATAATCTGGTTTAAGAGACTATTACCTATTACTTAAACCATTAAAGTTCTCTAAGCACCATTACATGGTCCTTTTGTACACCACACTACCACAAGAAATAACTTCTACCTTGAATTTTATGTTTAATGTTCCTTTGTTTTATTGTATGATTTAGCAAAATTAGTATGCATTTCTAAATAAAATTTTGTTTTCCCCCTGTCATAGTCAGGGTTTGCAAGGGAAAAGATGCAATATAGGACCCATAATTTATAGGATTATTTTATAACAGTCACCCAAAGAGTCAAATGTAATGAGTGTAGCAAATCTGGCCACTTATTAGAGACCCAAAGAATCCAACTGAGGACCTGGATTCCAAACCAATGTTCTCCATGAGTTCAGCTGGAGACCTAAAGTCCATGACAATGTCTCATGCAAGTCTATATAAGGCACAAAGATCGGCAATGGAAGCCAGAAAGTGTGCACCAGCATGGTGAGGTATCTGCACCACAGCCAGAAAGTGACACTCAAAGTAAGTACCAGACCTCCCCAGAAAAGAACCACTGCCATCCTTGGTGACAGCAAGGTTCTGAGCTCCTCTAATGTGATGATGAGAGCAGCCGAGTTCATATCAGGAAACCAGCATGACTAGCTTCTCCAGGATAGTCAACAGCAGAAAAATCTCCCCCTCCAGTTCTCTTTTTATGCTGTTGGCAACAATCCTCGGGTGGGCCTTCCACACTCAGAACCATGCTGACTCAGCTGGGTGTTACAGATTGACCACCAGTTGTCAATCCACCACACCCCCACATGTTTTTGAATATTTTATAAATAGAATTATACTTTAAGGATTCTTTTGTGAGCACACATAATTTTTACTTTGCAAAGCAGTGCCAGATTGTTTCTTAAGTTGTGTTAATTTATACACTCACCAATAATTCAAAAAATGTTTGGTTTTCCACATTCTGGAATAATCATTTTTTGCAGAATTCAAAAATTTGTTTATCTAGTAGACATAAAATATAATCTTATTGTATCCTTAAATAGCATCCCCAGATCATCTATTGGGTTAGGAATCTTCTAATTCTTACCTCTTTTTTTCTCAAGCACTTACTTCCATTTTTTTTTCTTGATTTGTGGAACGGTTTTATACTTAGTAGTTGTTGGTAGATCGAACTTATCTACTGGGGCTATGCTTCAAGAACTCCAGAGGCTGCCTAAAACAACAAATTGCACTGAACCCTATATATGTTTTTTTCCTGTACAAACACAGCTATGATAAATTTTAATTTATAAATTAGGTACAGTGAAAGATTATCAATAACAAAAATGGAGCAATTATAAAATAAACTGTAATAAGGTTGTGAATATATGCTCTCTATACTTCAAAATATCTTATTATACTGCACTCACTGTCCTTGTGATAATGTGAAATGATACAGTATCCACGTTTAGTGAGATGAGTAGTATCATGGCATAGCTTCAGACTACCATGAAATAGTTGCTTGAATGCAAACACTCAATAACGTGACTGCTGATGTGATAAGCAAGACAGCAACTAAGTCATTAATGAGTTAGTTGCATATAGAGTGTGGATATGGTTGACAAAGAGAGGATTCATGACGCAGATAAGACAGAGTGGGGAAAACATATCACCACCCTATTCAGAATGGTAAACAATTTAAAAGTTATGATCTGTTTATTTCTGGACTTTTCCACTTAATATTTTTGGACTGGGTTTAGGTAACTGAAATTGTAGAAAGTGAAAGCACAAATAAGGTGGAACTACTATATTCTGGATATTAATCCTTTGCCAGTTATGCACTACAAGTATGTTTCTCCCTATTTGTTTCTTGTCTTTTATTTTATGGTTTTGTTATTGAATAGAAATTCTAAATTTGAATGTACTTTAATATAGCTTGAGGGGCCGGGGAGATGGCTCAGTGGAATAAGCGCTTCCCGGGCAAGCCCAGTTGCCTGAGTTCAATCCCCGGTTCTGGAAAAAAAATTCAAGATATATATATATATATATATATATATATATATCTTGAATTCCCATTGCTTATGGATTTACTATCTTCTTAAAGAAACCCTCTCTATCCAAGGGTTACATAGATATTCTATATTTCTTTTTTAAATTTTCCTTCTCCTTTGTCTTTGTCTTTTAACCATCTGTCATTGATTTTTGTGATTATATGGGAAATATAAGTTCATTTTTTTCCATAGGAACAACTACTTATCTATTATTAGTTATTGAACATATAGGCTATTTACTCAATGATCTCTCATACCAACACTTATATATGTAGGTACAATTCCAAATTGTCTCTCATGTATTTTTAATCTCTATTTTTAGTTTAATGTATTTTTTTATTTCACATGTAGGTGGGCAAAATTCCGGGCTCTCTCTGTTTTTCCATTAGTCTGTTTATACCTGTGATAATTCCACAATATCTTAATTACTATAATGTTGAAAGAAAAGAGGCACACACATGAAAACAACTAATTTATGCTTCACTTGCATAATGCTCAAAACAATGTTCCACATCCTCCTTAGTAAAGCAGGAATATCAGGCAGTTACATCAAGCAGTGTTATGGTTGGCACTTGAAATGTCTCCAAAATGTCCCACACTGTACTATAGATTTGGTTATGCCAGGTGTGTGTTTCTCCATTAATCTAATTTTATCAGAGCTCATACTATTGTCCTTAGTTTCTGTCTCCCACAGTTCCATCTTTCCCACAAAACTGTTCTTGCTTTTTTCCCTCCACAATTTCTCTTGGAAAACTTATTTGTTCTCTCTCACAATTCCTTGTTTCTCCCAGAATTCCCCTCCCCACAGTTCGGTATTCTTCCCACAATTATATATTTCTGCTACAAATCCTTCCTCTTATAGCTCTCAGTTTCCTCCCACAGTGTTTTTTGTTTATTTGTTTGTTTTTGTATTTTAAGAAAGGGTGTACTAGATCAGACTTCTAGTGATCCACCTGTTTATAGTCTCCCAAAACCTGGGATTACAGGCGCGTGCCACCACACCCAGTCTCTCCCACAATCTTTGTTGTACCCTTATCATCTCTAAAAGTCTGTTGTCATACAATTCCTTATTTATACCACAATCCCTTCTTCCCACTGTATTTTTTTTCTCCCACAATATCTTGATTCTCCCACAATCCTCATCTGCATAATTCTCTATTCTCTCTCACATTTAGTTGTTTATGGCACATGACCACCTTTCCACTATTCTCTATTCTTTCCTACCATAACTAGTTTCTGCTGCAATCTCTCCTTCTTACAGGCCTCTGTTC
Organism: Octodon degus; assembly: GCF_000260255.1. NCBI lineage: Eukaryota > Metazoa > Chordata > Mammalia > Rodentia > Octodontidae > Octodon > Octodon degus. The sequence continues at coordinate 6,612,607 of NW_004524645.1, read as the reverse complement.
TATTCTACAACTCTTTGCTTCTGCCAGAATCTCTACCTTTTGTTCTCTCCCAAAATTCCTTCTTTCAATCTTAATCTTTCTTTCCTACTGTTCTCTCTTCTCTTTGACAATTTCTTTGATCTCCTCCTATCTTTATCTCCATGATTCTATTTTCTCTACAATTACTTGCTTGTCCCACAATTTTCATTATCTCCAATATTCTCTGTTCTCTACAATAATTCCTTATTTCTGACAAGATATGGCCTTCCTACAACTCATTGTGCTTTCCAAATATGTCTTGTTTTTTTCCAAATTCCTTAATTACCATAGTTCATCCTATTTCCCATCATCCACTGTTTTTCTCACAATCTCTTCTCTCCCACAATTCTCTGTTCTTGCCAAAAATTTTTCTATTAACCAATTTGTCTATTCTTCATTTCACATAATTCTATTCTTCCCATAGTGCCTCAGTTTGTTCTGTAATACCCATCTTTCTTGAAAAACTGTCTAACTATTTCTTCTTTCTTCTACACTCTCTGGAGAAATAAATCAGACACCCAATGAAAAAAATGCTGAATAATCTCTCTTTTATATAGAATCTTTTAAAATTAAAAAGAAGCATCAAAACACAGTAGAGTGGTAGTTACTATCAGTGAAAATGGCATAAGGGAGTATAATTGGGGTATATAGGTCAAAGGATACAAAGTTATAATTTGTAAAATTAGTAAGTCTAGAGATCGAATCTATAACTTGAGAGTTACAGTTACTATAGTTATATTCTTTGTTGGAAATTTGCCAAGAAATTATGGTTTAGTTGCTCTCAAAAAGGACAACCACATGGGATAGTTTTGTTTACCTACCATAAGGGTATCACTAGATATAATAAGTATCAAAACATCATGTTATAAATGTTAAACATATTACAAAAGAATGATACATTCAGATTTTTGAATGAGCAGTTGTAAGGATGAATTAAATAGTGCAAATAAAGTACTATATATATATATATATATATATATATATATATATTTGTTTAAATGCAATGTATTAGATTTGTATATGTATAATATATAAAGTATACACAGAATGTCTAGTACAATTTGGAACATGGCATGTATATTGTTTAATAAATAGTCTCTCGGGGCTGGTGAGATGGCTCAGTGGTCTAAAGCACCTACTTAGAACAAGCTTAGTAAAGCACAGGGACCGCAGTTCAATCCCCCAGCACCACATGCCAGCCAACCCCGCCCCCTGGTGGGCTGAGCTGGACACACACACACAAATAAATAAATAAAATTAAAAAAAATAGTCTTTTTCCCTTCCTCTAGGAGCATGGATATAAAGAACAATCTAGTGTAGATTTTTTGTATAGTTCCTGAAAACTAGAGATAAACTCAAGCTTAAGTAATAATTTTTGGTTATAGTTGCTTGACAATGCATTGAGGATGGGAGGAGGTTTGTGAAAGTTTTATGTCTGCAAGTTTGCTTGTTAGGTAATGGGTATATGTAAATTGAGATGCCCGTCTTGGGAACTAACTAGAATAAAAAAACTAACTGTAGCAATGTGGCTTCTAAGAGGACAATAGATTTAAGAACAAGTGTTACTTTAGTATGAGCTTAAGGGTGAATGTTTACAGTAGAAAGCTTTGAGATTTCTTTGTTTCTGGGTATAAATATAACATTCAAATGCTCCATGGAATAAAAGCTTAGGTATTTAGCAAAATAAACATTATTTTCTCCTGTTTCTGCTGCTGCTGCTGCCACCAGTAAAATGCTTTCCACGTGCTGTTTTAATTGTGTCAACCCTTAAGATAGATGGCTTGATATGACCTTATTGACTATGTGTATTTCAGAGATGACAGATCCCGTCACTAACATGACATAGTGTCTCCAGTACATCTCAATTTACAAAGTCAGTATGCAGCCTTTTATTTTCAAGTTAACATTATCAATACCAAATTAATCTCTGTAGTTGCTGCAAAAGCTGTACTTCTTCCTTTTCTGTGTTTACATTGGTGTCTAATCAAAAACTTGGCTAAGAACTGCACCTCTCAATGCCACTGTCACACTTTCTTACTTAACATCCCTCATATCCCTAAAGGTTCATATCCATCATTTTATTCATAAAATGATGCTCACATTCTACCAGTCATCAAGTTGAGATAATTGCAACATTCAGTATCCTAGACTTGTTTTCCTTTTCAGATCACAGTAAAAATCCAGGACACTAACCAGCAGGAAATACTGAATAGGTTGAAGTGAAACCGCTCCCTGAGGCAATGAGAAGCATATAAGAGAGGTCTTAATAAGATCTAAAGATCTCCTTCTGTTTATGTTATTAGTCAAGTAAGCAGCTATTTTCATATCATCGTGACTTCATTTTTGAAATTTTTAAAACTAGTACATGATAGATCAAGGCACATCATATAGAGTCTACCTTATCACCCACACGTTTTTCATATGATAATACATTATGAATTCTAGTAGATCAAAATTTATGGTCCCAAGCTCCCGCCATTTTTTTTTTTTTTTTGGCAGAACTGGGGATTGAACTCAGGCCCTTGCACTTGCCAGGGAAGTGCTTATTCCACTGAGCCATCTCCCCGGCCCCTCCTGCCATATTAATGAGTTTATTATTACAGGGAGACAGAGTTAGAAGCCAACAGATACTAAGTGGTGCTGCCAGGATCTGGAGGAATCTAGGTCATCCTTCTCCAGAATCTGTACAGTAACTTCTCCATTTTTCTGCCATTCGGACAGTCAGGTAGGAAAATCCATTATAATACTTAGCATAGTAACAAGTGGTTTATCCACTGCTGATGGGAATGTAGACTGGTGCAACCATTATGGAAATGAGTGTGAGACTCCTTAAGAAACTAGGACTGGTAATCCCATTCAAGCCAGCTATCACCCTACTGGGAATTTTCCCAGAGGAACGGAAAACATCACATCATAGTGATATATGTATACCTATATTAATAGCAGCACAATTTGTGATAGCCAAATCTTGGAAACAACCAAGATGCCCGTCAAATGAAGAATGGTTGAATAAGATGTGGTATTTTTGAACAATGGAGTATTACTCAGCAATAAAGAATGATAAACTTGAAGCATTTAAATTTAAGTGGATGCCACTTGAAGATATATTCATAAGTGAAATAAACCAGACCCACATGTGTAAATATCATATATTCTCCCTAGTATAAGAACTCAAAAGAAGAAATAAAAATAGAAAGGCATAACACAACCAAAAGAAAAGCGAGAACTTGTGGACTGGATAACTAGGAGAGGATAAAGAGCAAAGCTGGGAAACAGGACAGGGACAATGCTATACACTTGTATGCACAAGACGGGCAAGGTAATGATTCTGAGAAATATCAGCAGGTTTTTAAAACTAACAGTTAATTGGTAGGATTCTCAACCTGACTATATATGCTGATACCTGTGAACCACGCAACTGCACTGAAGATAGCAGTGTGTAATAGAAGGGTCACGCCTGGAATGCCTGTCATTCTGGTCTCCTAAATACATACTTCTTGTCACAGCATAACAATTAATACCAGACTGTCTCACAAGTAATTGTTTTTGTTTTTTTGTTTTTCTCTTTTTAAATGGGTAATAAATTAAAAAAATGAGTATTTTATCTTGTGCTCTGGTCTGTCTGTGTATCACAAATTTGAAAAGTGGGAGAACTTCTTGGATAGTCAGGAAGTGGATTTTTAAATATCTTGAGGTATCTCTTTCATGGTTCACACTGAAAGAGAATTGCCCTTCAGTCTCATAAAAGTTTATTGAATGCTTCAGAGTTTAAATGTATTAAGTGGGGCACCAAATCAGAAACACTTAGCATTGTGATTTCAAAGTACCATATAACTAGATGGATAACAGAATTTAGAGTTTAGTATAATATATTTATGTACCTTAAGTTTGATTTTGTTCTTCTATTAGGTTTCTGTCACTGACCATGTACGCAACACACACAACTTAAAGGAGAAGAGTTTTATTTACCTCACATCTCCAGAGTTCAGGGTTCAGTGCACAGTCAAATGGTTCCCAGGTAGAAACTGCCAGGAAGAAAGGCATGGTGTAGAAAGCTGCCTAATCCATGGCAAGAGGAAAACATAGCAAGAGCACACTGCCAAAGAGAAAAAGGTCAGAGTCTTGATGCAGTACCAAGGTTATACCCAAGTGACCACTCAGACATACCCACAAGTGTGCTTTACTAACTCCCTAGGCACGTCGCAAACCAATTAAATTAGAAATAAGCTTAACTAGCACAATGTGTAAAAGAGAAATAACAATACAGGATATGAAAATTAACATGCTCTAGAGAGTGAAAAGCTTCGCATTATACCTGGTACTTGAAGGATACTCTATCTTGAGCATGACAACAGTGATGAAAACACTCTCTTCTTTTCACATGCTCAATTTTATGACCTTTAATGCCTATCCAAACCACTCTGTATTTTACATACATGAGTGTGGTGGTTGATACATTGTGTCAACTTGAGATGTCTGAAGCTTGGCTGGATTGGCTCAGCATGATTCCTGGCCATGGGGGCCCTGCCCTGTAAGGGCTCGCCCCAGAGTGGCTCAGCTCAAAAAGTGTATATAAGAAGTTGAGCAGGGCCAACCAAATAGTTCAGTGGATTAAAGCGCCTGCAAGCAGGTGCAGGGGCCGGGAGTTCAATCGCCTGGCCTGCCATGCCAGCCCTGCCCCTGGTGCATGCTGAGACTGGGTGTGGTGGGGTGAGCTTGTAATCCTAGCCCTTGGGAGGCTGTAAACAGGAGGATCATTAGGAATCCGATCTACACAGTGAGACCATGTACACTGCGTACACCCTGTCTTAAAATAATAATAATAATAATAATAATAATAATAATAATAATAATAATGGAGTTGAGGAAGGCTTCTCCATCCAGCTTCTTCAGAGAAGTCCTGGTCGGAGAAGCCCTAGTCTTCAAAGCACCATTTTTCAGCCACACTACTTTTGAGGAGCTCCGATCTTCACGATGGAGCACTGATCTTCACAGTCAGTGTAGAAGGAAGAGAGAGGCTTGATGGACGCTGCAGCTGCTGCTCCTCCTCTGCTCTTCATTATTTTCTGCTGCCATGAACTGCTGCCATTTGCCTTAGAGCCAGCAGAATATGGACCGAAACCTCCACAAACTGTGAGCTAAATAAACCTTTCCTTCCTTAATTTTGAGTGTCAAATATTTGTCTCAGCAATGAGTAAAAAGTAACTAAGACAATGAGTATAATATTTACAATTAAGACAATTCACCTAACAATCAACTATTCTTTGGTCCATTGCTAGGTTTTATACGCTTCACCTTTACCAACTCTGTAAGACCCTGTAAAATTATTTAATAGAAAATTTTATCAATTGTCCTATAATCCAGAATGTCATGAGAAAAGTTGTGTACGATTTTTGTTTCAGGTAGTACATTCCCAACTGTCTGTCCTCTGAATTGTGTAACAATTTAAATATGCTGAATATGATTCTGAACAATTCTGGAAACAGCTTAGAACATTCTGGAAATGATATAGCATTATCATGTTACCTATATGTGGAATACATCACCTACTTCATTATAAATAGCATATATACATTTACTTCCAATATAGGCTACTGTAACCAGGCATAATGAAGTTCCATAAATAATTCCTTGGACATTATTATCTAATTTATTATTGTGTTCCCAGAGGCTATATGTTATTTTTAAATGTATTTAGTACAGGGTCTACAGGGTCTCACTACCCAGATCAGACTTGTATAGATCCTCTTGTTTTCAGCCTCCCAAGTGCTGGGATTATAGGTGCACGCCTCCCCACCCAGTCTCCATTGACATCTCAATGCTCCCTGGGGATGGGGCTGGCCCAGCAGGCCAGAGATCAAACCCTGGCCCATTCGTCTGCCTAAGCAGGCATTTTAGTCCACTAAGCTATATGGCTGGCCCCAATTGTATCAAATAGAAACAGTTGATTTTTTTTCCTTTTAATGTTCCAAAGCAATGTTTACAGTAATGTTTTAAATGTAGCATAGCCTAAAATGCAGACTTACAAACATGACTAAATTTTATCGAATTGGAAGAAAGTTTCACCACTCTGTGTATTCGCACATGCATGTGCATATGTGCATTGTTTATGTACCCATACATCATAATCACTCTTGGAGCTCTATGCGCTAGTATTATTTTTACTGATCTCATAGAATTCATTTGCAGTCACACAGAGAATGAAAATCTCTCCCCATCAACCTATAATTGGCTTATTAGAATATCCTGTGAAGAGAAGTAATAAAGCTCTAATTTTAGTAATGAAGATTGGATGATTTTCAATCTTCTGTTCTTTTTTTCCGCAAAGGCCTCACTTCGCCTGCCAGTAACCATCCATTGTTAAAATGTGAAAGAGCCGAAGGATGGGCAGCTGGATTTTTACTCTAAATTGCCAGTTTACATGCAGCCCTAGCTGCCAATATCAAGTTTTCTTCCCTGTCTCAGGATTTGTCATTGACATCAGTGAGATAAACTATCAGATGTAGGCCTGGTACTGACTCACCCCTGATTTGGGGTGTGCAGTAAATAACAAGGGCTTGGTGAAGGCTAGAAAAGGCCACCCAACCACCATTTAGTCCAGTAGGAGAAAAGTGGAGTCAGTAACACAGATCAAAAATAAAGTCAGAAAACCTGCTGAAAGCCATTTTGGATACAAAAAGTAAAAGCATCCCAGATCTAAATATTTAAATCTGAGTCAGCTAAATGAGATTGTAGATAATGATCCCTCAAAGTTGGTGTGATAACTGAGGGCAAACTCTGCCTTTTCTATTCAGCCCTCAACACATTTCCTTCTAGGCATGTGATAAACCTCTGGAAGATAAATGAAAGGGGTGTGAATGTTCAAAGCCCAGTTCTGTGCTATGCTGTTATATTTGTCTCTTGCCTGTTTTTCTGCATGCTTACTTCCATCTTCACTAAATGTGGCAAATAGTCAATCTTTCTCATCCTTCCAGCCATCCTTCCCTTTCTTTCCCCATATCTCCCATTTTCCTTACCTCCTTCTCCAGATAGTCTCTTCTCCTTCATCCACATTACAAAAAGCATGGCCATATCTTGTATTGAGTGCTAAGTTAGTATCATCTCTGTTCCAACAGCTGGCCAATTGAAATAAAATCTCACTAGTACCAATTGTAAATAATCTGTGTCCCACTTTCTTAAAAAAGTATTAAGGTACATTTAAAAATAAAAATGCATAGACATTAACACAGGGTACTTAAAAGGAATTTAGATGATGGTCAGGAATCATATAATGAAAATAGGACTGTAAGTATAAGGAATGAAATAATATGAAATAAACTTGTCACTATAATTGACAAATACACTTAGCTAGAAGCTTCGTGGCAGGCTATATAATTAGGAAATACTATAGATTATAGAACAATCATAACCTAATAGAACAAAATGTTATTGAAACCAGGGCTTTGGGGCCAGGTAGATGGCTCAGTAGAATAAATGCTTCCCTGGCAAGTGCAAGGGCCTGAGTTCAATCCATGATTCTGCCAAACAACAAACCACAACAACAACAACAACAACAACAAAACACAACCCAAAACCAAAAACCAAGCAAACAGAAAAACAAATTAAAAATAGGGTTTATCATAATTATTGGTATATACAAGGTGCTCAGTAAGATTTTCACAGATGACTACAAAATGGTAAGTGTTTTGGTGGTGAAAATAGCTATGTGCACACACAAACATGCTCACACAAATAAGGTGTAAGTATCCTTAAGATCTTTCCCCCAAGTAGCAGTACAAATGCAGATACTTTAATCATATCTCTACACAAAATGAAAATGTCTTTTTATAGGGTTCTGATACAAACCAAGACATAGGATTAGACAGTAGCTCACAGAAGGCACTTGTCCTACTCCTTTGACTGCATTTAACAGGAAAAGACTAAAATAGTTTCAAACTAATACAAACAAAACTCACTGTTTATTGTTAATATACAAAAACATGAACTTAATGGGCTTGGGAATGGATGAGGCTGAAGGTTTAGGGCAGCACTTGTGCTCTCCACTTTTCAGCACTGTATCACTCTAAAAGTCTTTATTTCTTTTTCTTTTGCCTCTACATTTTTTGTCTCTCCTCTCCAGATTTCTCTGCTCTCCAATCCATGCGGTAAAAATATAGGATCATTCCAGCACTCTTGGATTGATATTGCTGCTTTTCAAATTAGCAAGTATGATAGAAACCAGAATCTCAATCCCAGTTCTACATTTTCAGGGAAAACCCTCATTTTGTCCAGGCTGTGTCACAAGTTTGAGTCTAAAGCAATCAACTGTACATGAAAATCCAAGGCTGTATCACAGAAAAGGTTGCCAGGAGAACCCTCTTACCATTTAAGTAGTAGTATGCCAAAGTTGGCTTCTACTGCAGCAAAAACAAACAAAAAAAGTATTCAAATTTAAATGCATTGCTTTCAGGGCATCTCAGACTTAATATAAGTCAAAAATCATTAGTGGATAATTTAAGTCATCTCTTTAAAGTATCTACAGTATTTCTCAACCATATTTTAGCCAGAGCTACATATCCATTCAAACATAAGCTGTATAATAATTATCCGGCATGTAGTGCTGTTGAATTGAATTACATTTCATTAATGCTTGTGCCTTCAGATAATTATGTGGAAAAGTTAAATAAACATTTTAGTCAGAGTCTGATTGGTATTTTCATTTACATAAAAACTATCCTGCCTTTAAATGGAAGTGGTCACAGATGGACCCGAGCATATGATCCAAATTTTTTTCTCAGTAAATCAAACTGCTTAATGGTCTGCATGACAACACATGGATCTTACTACACTCACCAGCTAAAGTAAATAATAGGATATAGAAGGACTTCTTTTGACATAAAAACTTTTAATGCAAGATATTAGGGTGGGGGGCTGGTGAGATGGCTCAGTGGTCTAAAGCACCTACTTAGAACAAGCTTAGCAAAGCACAGGGACCGCGGTTCAATCCCCCAGTGCCACATGCCAGCCCGCCCCGCCCCCTGGTGGGCTGAGCTGGCCACACACACACACACACACACACACACACACACACACACACACACACATATAAATAAATAAATAAAATTTTAAAAAAAGATATTAGGGTGAATATCCATGAACACTATAGCAACACTACCGCCCTGTGGAAACTATTGTTCACATCTGTAGAAAAGAAAGCACCTGATAATGTCAGATTCAAAAATTAAAGGGCAGCCTGATAGCTCTGCAGACTAGAGCTCCTGCTTAGGCAGAGCACAGCGGCCGGGGTTCAATCCCCGGTGTGCTGTGATGGCCCTACCCCTCATGCGCGCTGAGATGGTTATTGAGACTGGGCAGGGTGGCGCGTGCCTGTAATCCCAGCTCTTGGGAGACTGTAAACAGAAGGATTGCTATGAGTCTGATCTGCATAGGGAGACCCTGTAGACCCTTTAGACCCTCTCCTAAATACAGAAAAAGATTACACTTGCCTTGCAAGCATTAAAAGGGTTAGCCAGCTTATTACCATCAGGAGAGGATGGTTACCTATACCTTGGCCATAATGCGGAGTTCTTAGGACAGGAATACTTCCTCTATCACCTGAATTAATGCTAGTCAATTCCTTTTTACTGTACTACTAATTGAACTCAGGACTTTGTGCTTGCCAGGCAGGCACTGTGCCAGTGAGCTACATCCCTGGCCCTTGGTTGATTCTTTAAAAAAATGGTTAAGAGACTTCATTCTAATAGGTATAATTACAGTGTTTGTCGAAATGAAAACTGAAAACAAGGATATAAAATGGTTGATTATTAATCATGTATTGAAAGCAGTAAGAGGCACCACAACACCCCATAAACCAGTTCTGAAATTTCTCAAAGTAAATTTAACAGCTCCAGCTTCTTCAATGTTTATCAAAATACAGAAGAAAAAAGTAGAGGTTGTCTTTTCTGATCACAAATCGGGTCTTTGCAGGCTAGGGTGGAAGCTACTTTACACATAGAGGTGGGTGTGCTGTGGGACTGTGGTCTGGAGGGGACCCACCAACCCAGCTTGCACGCTGCTGGTGAGACCCAGACTTTGCTCAACACAAGTCCCGAGTGGGCACTGGGAATAGGCTGCCACTCCATCTGAATGCTGACCGAGGGGGAGGGTGGGCTCTGTACCCCTCGTAACTCTCCCTGGTACCCTGAGGTGGCCATGTAAGCATGAGTACAAGCACAATGTTATGGAATGCAGGTGACCCAAAGATAGGAGGAACACAGGGCCTTGACTGTGACTGTACAGTGATGGCATTTGTTTTGCCACATCTCTGGAGTTCCCAGAGGAACAGCTGTTCTGATCGGCATCCAGGCCTAACTGCACTAGGAATAGTCTCCCTTCTGTGCATTGAAGTGTTCCCCTCACCTGGTAGTTTTTAGATATTTTTAAAAATGCACTGAGTTTGGGTTATACACCAACTGCCAAGTGGATCCTGACACCAATCTACAGTTCAGTGGCTCCTGCAGGCCAGGTGCCCATGCACCCAAATCCCTTCTCAATACTAACGGTGAGTTGATTTTTTTTCTTTACAATAAAAAAGCTGAGTAATATCGCATAGGAGCCCCAGAAACTGCCTCAGTGGGAACACAAACTGTTTACATTAAATAAAAACCTAGCTGCAGGCTTCATCTACACATGTACAGCACAATGCGTGCACACTGTGACCAATCCATGGAGACAGCTTCTGGCACTCAGGACCACAGAGTCACAATGTTTGCCACATGAAAGGAAAGTGGAAGATGGAGAAGGATGAAGTGAGGGGAAGGGGGATTCTGGTTCACTTCTGGTTCTGGAGCTGATTGGAAAGCCAGTCCAATCCTTCATAGAGCCTGTCCCCACTGGTGGCACAGGTGGCCTGAATGTGCCAGTTCCTGTGGCACAGAGAGTGCAGTCCCACCTTGTCTGTGACTTCAGCTGCATTCATAGCATCGGGGAAGTCCTGATTGTTAGCAAACATGAGGAGGACAATGTCCCTGAACTTGTCCTCAGTCAGCATCCTCATGATCTCCTCACAGGCCTCATTCACATGCTTTCTGTCATGGCTGTGTACCAGAAGATCAAGCCTTGGATGTTCTGGAAGAAGTGGCCAAAAAGTGGTTAGACCTTGTCCTGACAACCGCATCCCACACAGCGAAGCTGATGTTCCTGTATTCAACAGTCTCCACATTGAACCCTATAGTAGGAATGGTGGTCACAATTTCACCAAGCTTCAGTTTATAAAAAATCATTATCTTTCCAGCAGCATCTAACCTCACCATGAGAATGTGCATTTCTTTTTTTGCAAAAAAGGCCCTTGAACAGGTTTGTGAAGAAAGTCCTCATGCTTGTGGATGCATGGAACCAATCTTGGCCAGAGAACCCAGTGGTAACTGCTTCAAGCCCCCTGATTGATTCTTAATATGGGTAATATGAAATTTCTGTAAAGGTTTAACTTTACTTCATTGTCCCTTTTCCTTTTTCTTCATAGCCCAGACAAACTTGATTGAATGGCTGGAAATGAGTCACATTAATGCATGAGTCACATTAATGCATTGGGAGTACATAAAGTGATATAATACTGTGTTGCAATGTCCAATTCCCACCACATATATAAAAATTCCATGAATGTTTCACTCTGCTTATTGTGGTGAATTTCCAAATAGCATAAGGACAATAATACACATTTCTTCTTTTGTTCCTAGTGTTTAGAGTCAATCTGAGACCTAGGAGACCTTGGAAGCAGAAATGATTAATAGTATCACAATGACACCCTTGAGGGATTGATCTGTTATCTCTAAGATGACAATATCTTTACAGAACAAATAGCACCACTAGACTGGGATTTCAGCCACCTTATTGTATTCTGAAAAAAATGGAGAAACCAAAAGAATAGCTTTAGCATCATAGTCAGGAATCATGCCAGGAAGACAATGGCTGGAGAGCACTTGGCAGTCCTTAGGGAAACACCAACTGAATCTCCTATGTTCATTACACAATGCAAACAAAATCTGAGGGAGTGGAAGATCAGCTGAAACAAATGTAACTAGAAAGCAGCAATAAAAGTAATCATGGAATGGATCAAATGTGGTTAGAAATCAGAAATATACTGCAATCAGGATATGTGAGTATATCTTTAGATATGTAGATCAAATAAAAGAGATTGGAATATGTAGGACAGTAGTACTCAAAGCCTGGTCCTTGGAGCAACATCAATCAAGGAACTTATTACAAATGGAATGTTTTGGCCATTTTCAAGTCTTAAAAAAACTCAGGAGTGGGGACTGTTCAAAATTTGCTCTTTAGCTGGTCATGGTAGTAGACATCCATAATTTTAGTACTTAGGAATACTGAGGCAAAACAGTCATAAAATCGATTTCCACCTGGAAAATTTAGTGAGATCCAGCCTCAACTTTTTAAAAGGGCTAGGGATGTAGGTCACTGGTAAAGCATCCATAGGTTCCATCCCCTTGTACTTTCACATGCATTAGCAGAGATCTAGGTTTGCCCTTCTCCTGCTCTCAGTACACTTCACTAGATACAAATAAACCTAAATTAGCTAATGGATGATAGTAATCCACGTGACAAGTACCAGTCACCCCAGCTGTGAACATTCTCAACTAACCAGGAGCTCTCCATTAGCTGATTATAGAAAGTGAGCTGAGGTGAGCTAAGCCTACCAAAACCAGAGGACTATCCAACTGAACCCAACCTAAAAATCATGTTGAGGAGTGATTTTGACACATTGCATGTTGAGATATTTGGATATTTATCCAAATATCCAAAAACTCATGAAACATTTACCCAGTGATCTCTGGTTAGAATTCAGCCACCACTCAAACCCCCTAAATCCAATAAGACACAGCATCAATCTAGGCCAATGGTAGTGAACTTTTTATAGCTTTCATTGATAATAAACAACTAGCTGCAGCATGTGCTCCAACGGTTTGCCACCACTGATCTAGGACATTACACAAGGTAGCCCAAGCGCAAGACAACTAAGATGCAGAGCTTGTAGGGTAAAGAATAACAAATATATTCTGGATTGAATTGTTTGATTTTGATTATATGAACATTTATGACAGATTGAAATGAGAAAAGCTTGGTGAATTGAAAAATCAGTCCAATGATTAAATCAAACTCAATGCATAATATGCTGTACAGCATGAGAATTTCAGGTTGTTGTAATCAAGGCAGTCATTATACACACATGGCCCCTTAAGCCTAAGGATGTCTTTGAGCTATTTTCATTAAGAATATCATTCATGCTAAGATATTCATAGTCTTTAGTACTACTTCAATACTTCATTATCAATCTGAATCCCTGTGTAAAACCATTTTGAATGTGTTTATATATAATAGAGCAGTAAGACATACACATGAACTCGTGTCAATTTCACTCCACATTCCACTTCTCTTTATTTTAAAGAGAAAATATTTCAAAACAAGATGATATGTGGGTAACAAAGTAATATATTGTCTCTTGTCATCTTTAAATTACTCAGAGTACAAGATATAGGCATTTAATTGTCTGAACAATATGAGCACAAAATTTTCTTTACAATGAACTAAGAGAAATTAGTAGTGTAATTATGTTAGCATATATTTCTTTTTATTTTCTATATTCTCTGATCTCAGTTTTCTTTTCTTTGGAAGTTTCTTACCATTTTATAAGATCTGTTGTACTTTTTGAGTCTTATTTATTCTTTCAGCTTCTAACACTAGGGAGAAAATATGAAGCTTAAACATGTGCATCTGGTTTATTTCACTTGTAAGTATAGTCTCTACTTGTATCCATTTACCTATGAAACTCTATTGTTCTTTACAGTTGAGTAGTATTCCATTGTGTAAGAGGACCACAATTTTTATCTATTCCTTGGTTATTTCCATGATTTGAAATTACAAATTGTGTTGTTATAAACATGGGTGCACATATATCACTGTGGCATGATGTCTTTACTTATTCAGGGAAGATACCCAGAATAGCACTACCTTGGTCAAATGGGACCTCAAAGCTATTATAGTCAGGAATCTCCACACCAATTTCCACAATGGGTGTGTCACTGTACAGTGCACCAATGTTGGAGAAGGGTTCCTTTTTCCCCACAGCCTTTCTAGCATTTGTTATTGGTTTATTTCTTGATGACACCCATTCTTCCTGGGGTAAGGCGGAATCATCTCAGTGTTGTTTTAATATGCATCTCCCAAATGAGAAGTGATGCTGAATAATTTTTTCATATATTATTTGCATTTTGTCATTTTTCATCTGAGAAGTATGTATTCATCTCAGAAACATATTTTTGGGTTTGTTCTTTAAATTTGGGAGTCTAGGGCCAGGGAGATGGCTCAGTGGAATAAGTGCTTCCCTGGCAAGCACAAGGCCTTGAGTTCAATCCCCGGTTCCACCAAAATAGATAAATAGATAAATAAACAAATAAATAAATAAATTTGGGAGTCTGATTTTATTGCATTCTTTATTTGTTCTTGATAGTAATCCTTCACTTGAGGAATATCCGCAAAACATTTTTCCCACATTGTAGGATGCTGCTTCAATCTGTTGGTGATTTTTCTTTCTGTGCAAAAGCTTTTTAATAAGATGAGATCCAAGTTGCTGATTCTTCGAGATAGTTTCTGTGCAATCAGGGTTTTATTCATGTAAGATTTGCCTACACCACCATCTTCAAGAGTTTTACCTGTGCTATCTTCCAGCAGACTTAATTTTTCTGTTTTGATATTTAGATCTTTGATCCCTTTCCAATTTAGTTTAGTGTATAGTGAAAGATATGGGTCTAATTTTAATCTTTAGCATGTGCAGAGCCAGATTTTCCAGGACCATTTATGAAAGAGGCTATCTTTCTTCCAGGGGATATGTTTGGCTCCTTTGTCAAAAATAAGATGGCTGAGTATATTTGGAGTTGTTTTTCCACTTTCTAATCTGTTCCATTGATCTTTGGGTCTGTTTCTTTGACAGTACCACACTTTTTAGCACAGTAGCTTTATAGTATAGTTATATATTGTGATGCCCCTCGCCTTGCCTTGTTGCCCAGAATTACTATTGCTGTTCTAGGTCTCTTCTGGTTCCAAATAAAGTTTTGGATTCTTTTCTCTAATTTTGTGAGATACGCTGTTGGAATTTTGATAGCAATTGTATTATATCTGTATAACTGTTTTGGAAGTACGGTCATTTTCACTACATTGGATCTTCACACCCAAAAACAAGTGATATCTTTCCATTTTCTGACTTCTGCTTCATTCTTCTTTTTCATAGCACTGTAGTTTTCAAAGGGTAGATTTTTTTTTTGCAGTACTGGGAGTCAAACTCACAATCTCACACTTGCCAGTCAAACACTGTGCCCCTGATCGAATCCCTGGAAACACAGTAGTTTTCAACATAGAGGTGTTTCACATCCTTCATTAGATTGAATCCTAGGTGTTTCATTTTTTTGAATACTTTTTTTGTTGTTGTTGTATTTTAGGGAAGGGTCTACGGGGTGTTCAGGGTCTCACTACTAGATCAGAATTGTAGTGATTTGCCTGTTTACAGCCTCCCAAGAGCTGGGATAGCAGGCAACAACCACCATACTCAGTCACAATTGCCTTCTCAGCACAACCCCGGGGGCAGACCTGGCATGGCAGGCCTGGGGATCAAACTCCAGGCCCCTGCTCCTGCTTGGAGGTGAGTTAATCTGCTGAACTATTTGGCCAGCTCTTAAATGTTATTGTGAAAGATATTATTTCCTAAATTTTTCTCTCAGTGAGTTGTTATTCCTGTACAGGAAGGCTATTGATTTTTGAATGTTGACTTTGTATCCAGCTGTGCTACTGAATTTGTTATTGAATCTAGCAGTTTTTAAGTACAGGGTTTTTTTTGGGGGGGGGTTCTATTTCAAGTATTGTGTAATCTGCAAATAATTATAATTTCACTTCTTCCTTTCTTATCATTATTCCTTTTATTTATTTCTTTTGTCCAATTTCTCTGGTTAATGTTTCCAGAATTATGATGAGTAAGAGTGGAGACAGTGGATGTTCTTGTCTTGTTCCTGCTTTTAGAGAGAAAGATTTTGAGTTGTTTTTCAATTTAGTATGATGTTGGCTATTGGTCTTTCATAGATGGCTTTTTATCAGATTGAGATAAAGACCATGTATTCCAATTTTCTTTTTTTATTAATTTTATTGAGAAAGAAATCACAATGAGACCATTTTAAAACAAGGATAGTGGGAAAGTTGTAATAATTAATACATTGCATATTGTTATCTTCATAGTAGTTATTCAGAGTGCAAGATGCAGACATGATATCTTGCATAATCACTATTAGTACAAATCTTTCTTCTCATTGAACTAAGAGAATTTTCAGTAGGTTTTTTATCATGAATGGGTGATTGACTTTGTCAAAAGCTTTTTCTGCATCTATTGAGATGATCATATGACTTTTGTTCTTAACTCTGTTAATATTATGTTTACACTTACTGATTTGAATATGTGGAACCATCCCTCTATCCCTGGGATACATCCAACTTCGTCATGGTGTACAATCTTCTTTATGAGTTGCTGCATTCTGTTTGTCAATATCTTACTGAGGATTTTTGCATCTATGTTCATTAAGGTGATTGGCATGTAATTCTCTTTCTTTTGTTTTCTTTCTTACTTGGGCCCTTTTCTGGTTTTGGTATGAGGGCAATGCTTGCTTCTAGTAATGGATTTGGGAGGATTGTTTCCCTTTCAATTTAATTTAAAGAGATTGAGAAGTAGTGGTATTAAGTCTTTTCTAAATTTCTTGTAGAATTCAGCAGTGGATCTGTCATGGACTGGACTTTTCTCTTTTTTGGTAGGTTTTTAAATGCATCTTCAATTTCATTGATTGATATTGGTTTATTCAGGATATTTATAGCTTCTTGATTCAGCTTTGGTAATTCACGTGTATCAAGGAATGTGTCTATTTCTTCTGCATTTTCCATCTTATTGCAATACAAGTTTTCAAAATAAAATAAAACTGAAAAAAAGAATACAACTTTACAAAGTAGGTGTAGATGATCTTTTGGATTTCTCCAAGGTCCCTTTGTGATTTTACCCCTTGCATTGTTAATTGCATGAATTTGAGTCTTTTCTATACTTTTTTTTGACAAGCCAGGATAAGTGCTTGTCTACTTTATTTAATATTTCCAAGCACCTACTCTTTGACTCCTTGATTCTTTGTATTGTTTCTCTAGTCTTCAGTGCATTAATTTCTGCTCTGACCTTTCTAATTTCCTCCCTCATATGAGCTTTTAGCTTACCCTAATCATCTTTTTCTAGAAGTTTGAAGTAACTATTAATTTGTTGACTTGCTCTTGCTCTGTTCTCTTGGTATGGGTATTCTTTTGCTATAAATTTCCCTCTTAGGACAGTATTCATTGTGTCCCTATGTTCCAGTATGTTGCATTGTCATTATCATTTATTTATAGTAACTGTTTATTTTTAAAATTTAATTTGCGAAACATTCATTGTTCAGGAGGTTGCTGTTTAATGTCCATGTGTTTGTGAAGTTGTCATGGTTTCTTTGGCCTTTGATTTCCAATTTCATTGCACTATGGTCTGATAATATACATGGTATAATTTCCATTCCTTTGAATTTATTTCAGCATGTTCTATGTGTTAGTAGTTGGTCTATTTTCTTTGTTGTTGTTACTGGGGACTGAATTTGGGAACTTGCACTTGGCTGGTAAACTTGGGACCTGGAACTTGCTTGTCAGGTGCTTATGCCACTGAACTATATCCCTTGACCCATGGTTGGTCTATTTTTGAGATAATCCTGTGTTCAGGAAGAAGAATGTATATTCTGATTTTGTGGGTTGGAACATTCTGTAGACATCTACTAAATCCATTTGTTCAAATATTGGTTCAGTTTTAGTATTTCATTGTTGATTTTTTTGTCTAGTTGATCTGTCTTTTTGTGACACTATGGTATTGCAATACTCAATCCAGTTGTATTATTTCTTATTTGAATCTTCACACCCATTAATATTTAATTTACTCAGGTGGTTGAACTAGTGGTTGTTGCATATCTATTTATATGATGGTTTTCTCTTTTGTTATCTCTTCCTATTTGATTGCTGCCTTTGCAAGGATATAATGACCTTCTTTATTTCTTTTAATCAGTCTTCCCTTGAAATTCAGTTTGTCTGAAAAGAGAATAGCTACCTCTTTTTTTCTGAGTTCTTGTCCCATGGAGTATTGTTTTCTGTTTTTGGACTTTCAATTGATGAATTTCTTTTTGAATTAAATATATTTCTTGTATACATTGGTTCTTGATTCTTGATCCATTTTGCCAATCTGTGTCTTTTGTTTGGTGAATTTAGAACATTAATATTGATGGTTAGGGGCTAGAGAGATGGCTCAGTGGAATAAGCGCTTCCCTGGCAAGCTCAAGGGCCTGAGTTCAATCCCTGGTTCTACCAAAAAAAAAAAAAAAAGGATGGTTACAAGTGATATATATTGACTTATCTTTGTCATATTAGTTTCTAGTTTTGGGCCCTCCCTCTTTTTTTCACCTTACTCTGTTCAGTTATTTGCATTGCTTGGTAGATTCCTTCTGTTTGGGTCATGGAGTGTAGTTCTTACTATCTCTTTATAGAATGTCCTTCAAAATATTTTTGAGTACTAGCTTGATGGTCATAAATTTCCTCAGATGTTCTTTGTCATGGGAGTATCTTATTTCTCCACTTGTTTTGAAAGATAGTTTTGTGGAGTACATTGATCTGAGTTGAAGTTTATTTTCCTTTAGAATTTGAAAAACTTCACTCCAAAGTCTCCTTGACTTGAGGGTTTGTGCTGAGACATCAGCTGTGATTCTGATAGGATTTCTGTTATTGGAGATTTGTTTGTTTTCCCCAACAGCTTTTGAGATTTCATTTTTATCTTGAATTTCTGGAATCTTGACTATGATATGCCTGGCTGTAGAACTTTTTATTGTGGTTAATTGTAGTTCTACATGTCTCACTTATCTGTAGGTCAAATTCTGTTTATTTCCCAAGGAAGTTTTCTGTCATGTCTGTGTACAGCTTTTTTTAAATAGCATTTGTGCTGTCTCCTGCTTTTAAATTAACTTTTGTGAATCTTAAATCATTCTTTTTTGTCTCACCGAGAAGCTGCCAGATTGATTTTCCATGGTCTCTCCTTTTTAAGAAATCTTTCTTTTCATGATCAGTAATTGCAAACTTGTGTTCTATATCTGAGATACTGTTCTCACACTGGATTAATCTACTGTGGATCATTTCAGTGGAATTTTTATTCTACTGGATATTTACTTTAATCTTTCTCATGCATTTTTTTCTTTCCTATGCTTAGCATTCATGGATTCCATAATTTTCTTAAGTTCCTCTTTTTTATGTCTGGAGTTAGAATTTTCTTGTAGACACCATCTTTGCAATTATCTGAGAAATTATTATTTTTTTGGCAGAACTGGGGATTGAACTCAGGCCCTTGCACTTGCCAGGGAAGTGCTTATCCCACTGAGCCATCACCCCGGCCCCTGAGAAATTATTTTTGATTTGAGTTTTTTTTTCTAGAACTTCATTCAGTTGCTTTTTTGTTACTTCAGAGAGGTCACTTGGGTGGCTTTCAGATTGTCCCACCTCAATGCCCCCTGGGTGGCATTGGTAAACTGGATGTCTGGTTGAGTCTTGTTTAAGTGTTGTCTCATTTCTCCTATTTTTTTGGTTTAATACCTCACATGATGCTTGTAAATTGCCTATGGTTGGTTGCTTCATTGCTAATTTTTAGAACAATTAGGAAATGAATAATCTGAGGTATCTACCAGGTATAATTGGTTTTTGGGTTTTGAGTCTGTTGTAAGATTTTACTTCTTAGTTTATAGGGGAGGAGAAGTTGATGCTTGTTTTACCCAGTCCCCTATTCTTTGGCACTGTGTCACAGTATTTTCTGTGACCCTTAGTCAATGTCAGTCTTAGAATACATAGAAGAACTGCTGTCTAGAGCAACTGTATCATTTTGGCTATAGTGGTACATCAGCAATAACAATATCATCTAGCACAATAAATGACAAATTGAGTTAACCATTAGTTTGCCACCATTAGCCATTTGAACTAGATTTGCTGTTATATAACAAATTATAAAACAAATCAGAAAATTAAATGCTGTATATAATTCCTTAATATGTCATTTTTTCCCTCAGAGGTTAAAATTTAGAATGCATTAGGAAGAAAATAGAGACCTGGAAGAAGAGAAAGAGATTAGAAATGTGCCTGGAGGATAAAAGGAGATCATGCTAACTTTGGGAAAGTGTCCTCTCCAGAAGACTGGAAGGAAAGGGAGAAGGAAGAGATTAAAAAGAACAGAACAGAACCACAATCACAAAGAGACTAGAAATCATGCTTATATCACATTAAAATAAGATGAAATAGGAAAGGAGTAAAGAAAAACAAAAACAGTAAACAAACCACAACACCACCAACAAAAAGAAACAGGAAAGAGAATGGCAGAGTGAACGAGAAAAAGAGAGACAGTGACAGAGATAGAGACAGAGAAATTAGTACACTTCCAGGTTTTGCTCTACTGTCTCTGGTAAACACATGAAGATAGAGTCCTGATTCATGTTGATTTATCCCAGTAAGCCAGAAGTAAGCTTTTGGCAGGGCAGTGTATTTTTTTTATGACAGGCTCAGCCTGCCCTGGGGGTGGGGCTGGCCCAGCATGTGGTGCCAGGGATCCAACTGTGGTCCCTGTGCTTTGCCTAAGCTTGTCTAAGCAGGTGCTTTAGACTGCTGAGCTATCTCACTGGCCCCTGGTAGTGGATAATTTCATTGAGAATGTCCATTTTGGGGCCAAGTGCTTCCCCGGCAAGTGCAAGGGCCTGAGTTCATTCCCCAGCTCCGGGGAGAGAGAGA
>NW_004524645.1:6581479-6591597 GCF_000260255.1 Octodon degus | reverse complement strand
AGAGAGAGAGAGAGAGAGAGAGAGAGAGAGAGAGAGAGAGAGAGAGAGAGAGAGAGAATGTGTATTCTGACTGGGATAAAATGAACAAAATGCAGACTGGAGGCTGCACTTGCACACAAAATGCAAAATGCACAGCTGCACCCAGTTCAAAGTCCCTAGGTGAGGCCAGCAGTCCCTCTGAGTTCTGAGATCCTCTGGCCCCTTTCCCACATGACTCCTGTTCATGTACCTTCTCCTGAGGAACAACTGAGCCCTCAGTGCTCACTAACAGCCAGCATAAACCTACATGTCCACTGCTTCCCTCCACTGCTGTATCTGTCTGAGGAGGCCTCTGGGGCTTCCAACAGTCACTGTGTGTCCAGTTTAAACTACTTCTCTCATGTAGTGATTATAGTACACTAGTGAGAAGTTGCCACTGGTTACCTCCTCCTTCTTTATTGAAGTTTTTTTCTTCACTGTCTCTGTGGACTTCAGTTTGCATTTCAGATCCTCCCTGCATCCAGAGGACCCATTTCTCTCCTTCTTAGCTTTTTTGTGTTGTTATATTCCAGCATCTGGATGACTACTCTCAGAGAAGCTCTTTCTCTGCTGCTTACTACTCTGCCATCTTGGTGCTCTCCCCTCATTTTCCACTTCTTGTCAACCATCAAATGTAAAGGTACAAGAATGGAATGCCTTCTGCACGTTTCTTCGACTTTGCCTTTTAAAATCTTAAATAGTTTCTTTTTATAATATAAACAAATGTCTATACTGATTTTAGATAAAGGAAAAATATTATTCCTGTACAGTCTCCTGTGTACAGAAATTCAGTCAGAGCTGCCTGTTTTGTCATTGTAAGTGGGAACTCACAATTGTTAAATGAAAGATGAGCCGAATTCAAAAAGATGACAAGACACACAGATGCTCATAGCACAACAGTGAGACCTTGTACATTTAGTTCTGAAGGGAGGAAATCTAGCGAAACACATAAAGCTATAGTTTTGCTGGTGTTATCTAACAGCCTTCATGTATAGGACATGGTTGGGCCATGAAAACACCAGAATTAAGTGTAATAATTCATGTATTTAAATGTATATGCTTTTTTCTGTAGAGAGAGTTCAATAGCCTCCATCAGATTGCTAAGAGGGTTTTGTCCTTATTACTTTTTCTATAAAGCCAAGAGCCAAAATGGTAATGAAGTCTTATTTTCTGGGCATTACAATTGTTCAGCGGATATCTTGGTTCTCTTCTTAAGTCAAATTTTGACTATCCTTTGAGCACAAATACTCTGCACTCCATAAATGGGAGCATTTCTAGATTTCCACTGGGAAGAATAAAAATTCTCCCAACTGTTACTTTGTAATCTCTTAACAAGAAGAAGTTCAAACTAGGAAGGACAAGTCTCTCCCCTAGTCTCCTGTACAATTTCTGTACAGCATCCTTTTTTAATTTCTTATATAGTCCTTTCACCTCTTAGAATTTTTTTCTTACTGTAAGACACACTTGTGTTTTTTTCTAGATTCTATCCATTATTTAAAGAATTTCGCAGGTCTTGAGCAATTTTTGTGATCCCTTGGTATACCTCAGGTGCCAGAACCCTTCTTTCTGTTTTTTCTAGAGCTGAAATGCTCACTACATTGGATTTTTCCTCCATATCCCCTAACACTGATGCACCTGAGGACTTGAAGATCCCCAGGTTTGACATGTGATGGTAGGAAAGTAAACTGGTCCCTTTCTTAATCAATGAATCTCTGAGATCAGGACAATTCTTATTTGATTCATTGGATTGAACACACCTACCCACCCATTCCAAAAATGATGCTATGTAGGACTATCTCAGATTTCTCCATCCTGCCACCTCAATACACTCAGAAATCATCTTGAAGCAAGAGATGATGAAAGTTTTTATGAAGGTCCTTCAGCTGCAGGATGGCAAGAAATTCTTAGCTGAGTGGAAACAGTATTCAGCCATCATCAAAGCTAACTGTAGAGACCAAAGCTAACTGGGAAGCATAACAACCTATTTTAACAGTGAAGTTGGTTTGGTCATCCATTCTGGGGAAACCTCAGGTTAGATGAAGTAGGATCTGCCCACTCTTGAAAAGAGTAGATTTAAGACGGATTTATGTTGCCTTCAATCATCCTCATTTTAAAGAAGCAAAACCACATGACAAAAAATGAGAACACAGGTTAAAGAAAAAAAAAAACTCTTCCTTTATTACTGATCTACTCAGATAACCCAAAATTAAGATGCTAATGCATTTTAATCAAACAGGGAAATATCTGTGTATAAAATGCAGTTATTGCTATTCTTGTTTGTTCTTAATTGATCCCATTCTGGAGACTTCTACAGTTGTTCATTCCTCTCCCCTAGAATTTCTAATTAGCTGGAAACCTGAGGAGACATCTTCCAGCAAATCCAATTAAGCTATGGGATAAATTTGGCCTACCTCACCTACTAGCTGAGCAACTTGAACCCTCTATATGAATTGGATTTTTCCATTTTAAAATTATAGTAATGATCACTAGTTACATGCACTGTTGAAAAGTTAAATATGATTATCTTTCAAAACACATAGCAGAGTACCTGGTACATAATCAGTATTCAGTAAATACTGGCTAGCTGTACTGATAGTCTTCCCAGCATTTCTTGGTTTATGTTTCCTGTGAACTGTTCACATTTCCCAACCTGGAGGTACAGATCCTCTGAGTCAAAAGCAAATGAAAGAGGACTTTAATCACCTTGTGGTCTGTAATTGTCATGACTGGTTGTTAAATGAATGTAGAGCTCCTTTATTATGTCCTCAACTTATATTTGTTCAAGATACCATGTTAGTTCAAGGTGCCCTTGTGAGCCTATTTAGCACTGCTGTGGTTTTCTATCACCATCAATCAGGGCAACACATGTTAATTAAGTACTTTACTGTTTTGCACATGATTTATTAGATCACTTCTCATTAATGTGTTGAATCAAAAAGAAAAGTAATTAAGCAGGGAACAACAGTGGCAGCACATACCTAGCATTACTTATTAAATATAAAAGTTCTTAGTATGAGAGTCTGATAATTTGTTCTTAAGCCATCTGGGGGTCTCAACTGATAGCAAATCATCTAAACTATAACTACCTCTGATTCTTAGATTCACTGTTATTTTGTGAAGGGTGTTGATGTGAAATATAATTTGATATTTACAATCAAAATGCCAGTCGCTGTCAAAGGAAGACTGGAATTGCACAATCTTCTCTTTATCCCTTAATCATAGAAAGTCAATAAAACTCCTCTCCAGTGAAAAACCTGTGATTTGTCCCTTAAATATCAGTATTATGTATTTGTAAGATAGACTTCCACCAAAAATGACTGTACAGTCTTAAAGGAGAAAAATCCAACAATTTTAAGATGAAACATTATTTTTCATTGAATAAATTTTTCTAATTGAAGGATTCATAGTTAGTTGGGAGGCAACTCCAGAGCTCATTTGGTATATCCTTCATTTTTTTTTAGACAGGGTTACAAACAAACTTCATAGAAGTTGTTCTAACCTTTACAATGAAACACCTGATGTGAAGAATATTATTCAAGTATGATTAATCCAGTAATTCTGATGAGTCTGTGAAATGAAGGTAAACATTTCCAACACTCAGATATTAAGGTGCTGTTGGTTTTCAACATCTTAAAGCCAAGAGTTTTAGTTTTGGGGTCAATATGAAGACATCATAACTCATTTTTTGAACAAAGTAGGGTAGAAAATACAAATGAACTAGATGTCGCTATCAGAGAATACTCAGGTATATTAAGAATTAAGCTTTGGAATTGTTGTAGTTTGTATTTGTTGCCCCAAAGCCTCATAAAGTCATTGAAACATAGTTCTACAGTTTGTGATTAATTCATGATCCAAGGCTGGGTTTATGGGTCTGAGGACTGCTGGTACTATGGGTGTGAGCACTGCACCCAGCCTGGGGAGGATAGCCTGAATGTAATATAAGAGAGACAAAGAGACTGACTTGCTCTCTGTGGCTATTCTTGCTGTTACTCCTCCCTTTTGCTCTTGCTGTTTTGCTGTCTTCTTCCACCATGAACACCAGCCCTCTGGCATGTGCCTCTCTGCCTTGGAGCCAGCTGAGTATGAACTGAAAACTCCAGTAACTTTGAGCTAAATAAACCTTTCCTTCCTTTATTTTGAGTTCAGGTATTTGTCCCAGCAATGAGGGAAGAGTAACTGAGACAGGAATATTCTCATAAAAATAATTTATTTGATCATAATAACGAAGATACATTTTTTACTTTGTAATTTATTTCTATATCATTTTGGGGAACTGGTTTTACCTTCTACATTATATTAGACAAAAATTTTGCATGTGAAAATCATTTTTAAATAATAGACTAGAATATGAAAGTGGCACTGCCATACATAAAATTGAACATGAGACACACTAAATGGGAGATTAAAATCTTTGCTTCAAAGTGAAAACAATGAAGTTAATTTAAGATGTGCTTTGATTTCTGGGAATGTTTCTTTCAAAATATTAATGGCTATGTCTCTCTTAATTGTAAATTTCTGTATTCTTTATTCTTCAAATCAAATTGTACAGTAAAAGTGCATCAACTTTTAAATTAGACCAAGAGGCTACCTTTCAAGACATTTCTACCAAGTTAAGATAGCAAGAAAAATATCACTATGTTTTTGAGTTTATGTAGGTAGTTTTCCGCATATATAGATTTAACTTTGGTAGTAGAATGTTATTACACTAAAACTAGAAATTGTCTAAAATATCCACATTTGACAAAATGAATTCTCTAGAGCATTTATCTTGTGAGATGGCCCTTACAAAAATGCATTCTGTATCCAATAAGTCTGAGAAATACTGCTCCCCATATTCAGAGACTCTGTACAAAGGATCCACTATGCCTGCTACTGTTGAAACATCTTTAGTCTAGTAAACAAAATATGCGTCTATTTTACCATGGACAATAATTTTCCCCTTAACTCCAACTAACATCCTGTACATCAATATATTTTTTAAATTTTTGATACTGGGAATCAAACTCACAACCTGATGCTTGCCAGGCAGGCACTGTGTCACAGTGCTATATCCTCAGCTCTCTTGTGGCATTTTAAAATATGCTTCTTTAGGCCAATTTTCTAAAGAAGCTAAGCAATTAACGTTTGTGTTGGCACTGGAACTCAGACATGTTGATGCTGTGCTTGGTGCTCATTTTTTCTATACCTGAATATTCAAAGATGAAGAAGCATCAATCTTTCTCTCTATAGCTACCAAAGAGTCCCTTCCTTGAGGAAGCAGAGTAGGGAAGATTTCTTCTGACACCTATTTCCAAGCTTCAGTCTAACATTTATGTATCATCGTGCCTTAGAATGTTCTGATGATATGAACAGATATGCATAGGTCATCAACTGACACACTAAAAAACTTCTGGGGCCGGGGAGATGGCTCAGTAGGATAAGCGCTTGACTGGCAAACGCAAGGATCTGAGTTCAATCCCCGGTTCCACCAAAAAAATAAAATAAAAAATAAAAAAATAAAAAACTTCTGCCTTCCCATTTATTGTTCCCAGTCCTGCTAATCTAAAATATCTTCCCAATAACATTGGTCTAAAGGGGTCTTTTTTGCCCTTTTCCTTTCTTTTCTTTCCTTTTTCTTAAGAACTAATGCCTATTGAAAACCATTTATATCTCACATCAACTTTTTCTTATTACTTGAGTTACTATGAAGAAGTGTAGAATTTATATTCTTCTGGAAACTAAAATGAAATGTGTGTTCAGAACATTTACTGCTTATTTCTACAACTTCTGTTTTCTAATTGTATACAGTTTAAATGATGTCATTCAGGCCTGCAACATAGTCACTTCCAATTTGAAGTATTTTCCCCAGTGATCATAAATTACTTTTGTTCACTTATTGAACTGATTAGATATTGTTTAAAATTCTAAAGCTTCCTCTGTTTCTTTTATTACATTACTTTTTCTTTTTCCTCTGTTTCTAATATTTTAAGATATTTTAAAACATCATTTGCATTTGACAGTGGAACCCTCTTCTTCATACCATGGTTTGTAGTCACTTTCATAGTCATTTAGAAATGCACAATCTCAGATCTTACCCAGCCTTACTGAGTCAGTCCTTCCACTAACATGATCCCCATTCAACTGGTATGACCTTAAAATCAGGAAAGCATTACGCTACAGTATGTTACAAAACAATGATTTCATTTTGAAGTAGAAGCTAGATTTACATTTATCTGACAACCCCTTCTGAACTTAAACATCATATTTTGTTCTGAAATGTATACCAAAACTAATATATCAGATATGTGAAGTTTTTTTGCTTTTTGAATTATTTATTTTTCCCCATAATTTTATTGAGAAACAAATAGCAATGAGACAGTTTCAAATCAAATTGGTAGGACAGTTTCAATAATTAACACATTACATACATTCTTCCTAGTGGTTAATTGCTGTACAAGATGCGGACATGATATCCTATCCACAAACAACATTAGAACAAATCCCTCTATTCATTAAGAGAATATAACTATATATCTATCCTAACCACTTTGAATACACAGATACAAAATGGACATTCATCTGTATCGCCCTTTTTTGATAAGTTCCGTTATTTGAATATTATAGGTGTGTAAACTCAGTAAAACATTATAAAAGAGTCCAGTAGCCCATAATAGTATTGGGTCTTCCGCTTGACAGGCAATGTCAGAAATTGTTGACCTGAGTCTCCTACAGCTCAACATAACACCATGGCTTTACTTCTTATACTTCGTTTTTATACTTTTCTGCTGAATGGTTAAGACCAAGGTGAAGCAGGACCTATGCAACAAGAGTTGTAGCTTTTGGGTCTGAGAAGGTCAGCGAAATCCCCTCAGGATTTATCCTGAGATCCTGTACCTCAGATTGTAGAACCTTTGTCAGTGTCAGCCATGTGGATGAGTCACGGCCATTGCTTGGCCAATGTGCTTTCTGTGAAAGCCTGAGAGAAGATATGTGAGTTTTTAATTTTGTTAAATGGAAACAAATCTAGAGACATGAGATATTTCAAAGCGAACATCAACATATAGCTCACAAGGCTAATTTAGTACATTTGGCTTTGCTATCAAACAAGCTAATGAACAGCCTTCTCTTCACATACGAGCTGACAAAGCTGGACTACATAGTTCAGCATCAACCAGAACTACAGAGAAGTGTACACAGAATAAACAGATTTCTTTCATTTCTACCATGTTGTACCATCCTGGGCAAGGTTAGCATGCACAGCTGAGATTAAATCAGTCCCTCCCTTTAGCCTATCCAAACATTTCTATTTTGTGATTTCCCTAAAGCTATATTCTTCAGACTAATGCAGAAAAGTGAATCAAATTTTTAGCACTTCATTGATTTAAGCAAACAAACCAACAAAAAAGAGTATGACTTTTCTCAGAATACTAAGAGGTAGTATACTTGACTGTGTACTATTCTTATTTGATAAGGCCTTAACTGATTTCTTATATGTATTTTGAAGTGCTTTTTCTTAGCAGTAGCTTTCTTTAAGGAGCTTTACATGAGCAGCCCATTACACCACAAAAAAAACTCTGTGGGGAAGAAGGATCAATATTTATTATGTTCAGTCTTAGTGTTGATGGAGACAATGCATGGAAAAATCTCAACACATTGAGTTCAATTTCACACTATTCGCTTATAATTAAATGTCCTATATAGTTTTATCCCCTGAGTCCATCTTTAGAATTAAGGAAAATTAACTTATTAGTTTCATTAGGCTTGCTATTAAGTGGATCTAAGCAGTCTCTCCGTGTTTAATAGAGGTAGATGGACACGAAGAAGCCATGAAAATGTAACTTAACATGGATTTCAAAGTAAGGGACAACTATATTTCCAAGGTGGTGCTTCCACGTATAGTGATGTCCCTGTTATTTATTGTTAATTCATTTTTTCTCTTGCTCATTTGCAGTCAGTGGACATCCATAAAAAAGGACAATAAAAGATGTGCTTTACAGGAAAATTATGGAATTTAATGCTAAAATATTAACTGACATAATAAAACACAGAAAATTTAATATCACATGGTTTCTCTTATATGAGAAATCTAAAACATATGTTAAAATATTAAAATAAAGAAGAGATGATTGTAAAACAAGCAGAGTGATTGGACATTAGAAAGAGATCATAGGAGAGAGAAGGAAAAGGAGGGATAAATGAATCAAAATGATCAACGTATGCTATATATGTACCAATTCATAAAAACAAATGTAACTTATTTAATATGAACAAACACTAAGTTAAAAAAATAAAATATTGTAAACCTAAAATCAAAAGGCAAGCAAATTTGAGACAGCAATTAAGTGTAAGTTTCCATGCATGGGATAAAATCTACAGTACAAAGTCCAGAATAAAACAATATATTGATGCATTAATTATGGTCAAGTACATAGATCCATTTATACATAAATCTTATGAATATAGACCCCAAAAGAAGTGACAAAGAGCCTATTCTGTTTGAACAATATGGTAATAAGATAAAATGGAATCTGTAACATCTCTCCCACAGAGTGTGTTTAGCATATTTGTGCTTCCCCTGGGGCTTCCAAAGTCTTAATCTAAAGACGTGACTCATTGATGGAATCCTTACTTATTGAGATCAAGAGGTCCTAAAGAAGTTGGGGCACAGAGGCTTTTGGTTTTGTTCCTTCACTGTATGCCACCCAAAGAACTGCCAGTTCTGAAGGTGATTAAAACAAGCCTTTCTGAAAGTAGAGAGCACTTAAGAGTCCAAGACCCATTATTTTTGCACATCTAGGTGAGGATGTCAATCTTACTAATCCAGATATTATCTTGACAAAATTGCTGGTAAAAAGTAAACAAAAGTTTTAAATTATGTTTTCCTCAAGCCACTAAGAAAACATGCAAATGTGAAAGAAGTCAAAGAAAGTGGCACTCACTTTTAATCCCAGCTAATCAGGAGACCAAGGTAGATGGATCATAAACAACTTCAGTGCTAGTCTAGGAAATTTAATGAACCCCTGCCTTAAAATACAACTATTCTTGTTTAACTATCTATACTTTAAGAACTGTTGCAGAATACCACACAAGTGCACTGTAACCATAACCCATTTTTTGTACAGCTCCATTCATCTTATTTATAGAGCCTCAATGTGTTTTGGTACAATATACTCTGTGTATACAGTATTGTAATTTCTGCTGATGGTACTATAAAGTACTGTAATTTTTCATTCTGTTTAATTACAGCACTGCATTTAAGAGTTATACAAATCTAATGAATGTCAAGTTAGAGTTTTCTTTGACTGTTTCTTCATTCTGAATATTGTAATGCACATGCTATATACATTTAGTGACCAATTCATTAAACAACCCTGTGGCAGGGATGTAGCTCAATTCTTACATGAGGAATGTCTGTACAGTTAAAAAGGCTGACTATATAATTCTGTGGTATAGCAATTGACTAGCATGTAAGAAGTTGTGGGTTTAATTGTCTTCTGCTGCAAACAAAAAAGGAGGAGTTATATGGCAGTAGCTTTGAAAAGCTACACGATTAGACATTTTTTCTTATTTAAATGTTTAATTTTATTTCTTCTTAACTTATTTGATACAGGGTTTTGTTATGCAGTTGGACTCATAGTGATCCTCCTGTCTCAGCCTCCCAGCACTGGGATTACAGGCATATGCAACCACACGCAGCTTCAGACTGGCACAAGCACCTGGAATTCCTGGGGACAGGCACAGCATGTGGCACCTGGGATTGAACTCTGTGCTTACGTGGTAGGCACGACCAGGAAATAGGCCTCCTAGCTATCTCCCCGGCCTAGAACATTTTTCTAAGAAAATAAAACATATTAAATCTTGTCCAAATAGACTTAAGCAGATTTAATACACTACAAAATTTATTTTATTTTTTTTTCTTTTCAAAGTTTTATTGATAAACATATAGCAATGAGACAGCAACTCTCGAAGACATAACAGTAGGCAAAGACTTCATGAACAGAAATCAAATTGCACGGGAAACAGCTGAAAGAATTAACAACTAGGACTTGCTCTTACTGAGAAGTTTTTTCACGTCAAAAGAAATTGCCAACAAAGTGAAAAGGCAACCCGCAAATTTGGAA
>NW_004524645.1:6574651-6580569 GCF_000260255.1 Octodon degus | reverse complement strand
ACACACACACACACACACACACACACACACACACACACACACACAAATTAAAAAAATAATTTAAAAAAATTGCCAGATAACTTCTTAAATTATCACATCGTTTATTAACTAATTTTTTTTCACTTTTTATAGGCACATAATATCATTGTCCTATGGGATTGTCTGGATGTTTCCCTAAAATCATGCTGACAACTTGGTTTTTTCTTGTCTTGACATGTAGACTATAATTATCTTCTATGTGTCAAATAAATCAAACAGAAGAGACTTGAAAGGCCTAACCTTATCCTTTCCTATTGCTTTCTACCTTCCATAGTTTCAGAAATAGCAATATCCTTCATTTTACAAAGCAAGTTTCATAACTTTGATTCACTGTTCTCTGAATTCTCATTAGTACTAGAAGTCTGATGTGGCGAATTTAGAAGCAAAGCTAGTGGTACCACTGCAACAAAGGTCACAAATCACTGTTCACTCTAAACAAAAGCAACAAAGATATACAGCGTCATCAAAACATATAGTGATTGCTAATTTTTTTAAAAAATTATTGCAATACAAGACACATTGTCATTAATCCCTCTGAAAATACTCTCCCTTGCTTTGAATTCACTTATCTTTTTTCCTTTTTGAGCTCACATATCTTCCTGCAACTTTCTAAAGCATTTCTGGAAAGCCTCTTTTGTGGGTGTCTTTAGTTGCTCTGTGTGAGTACCTCGATGTCTTCTGAATTGATTCAAAACATTTACTTGTCATTGTACTTTTGACCTTGAGGAAAGCCAGAAGTCATTCAGTGCCATGTCTAGTAAATAAGGCAGTTAAGAGTTCACTATAATGTTTAAATTTATTAATATATATCTGTGATACATATTCATTTGAAGGACTTAGCATATAGACATATTGCATATTGATCATCCTTACCTCCCTTCACTGATAGCCTCCTCTCTCCCTTTGGTGGGATCCACAACCCATATCCAAAAGGCTATTCCCTTTTTCCTACCATATCTCCTCTGGTTTGCTCTTTAAAATATTTATATTTTGGGCTTCTGATAGATAAGAAACGGTGTGATACTTGTCCTTCTGTGTCTGATCTATTTTAGTGAACACTATAGTCTCATCTATTACAGGAATCAGTATGGAGAATCCATTAAAAAGAGAAATTCCATTTATCCCAGCTATACCTCTTCTGTGTGTCTTCTAGAAATGATTAAAACTATTACATTGCAATGATAAGTGTGTACCTATATTTATAGCAGCTCAATTTACAACAGCTAAATTCTGTAAACTGCCTATGGATGTACAGTTACAGAAAATCTGGTAATGGAGTATTACAATGGAGTACAATAATACCTTGGATTGTGACATGCTTCTGCTCACAAACAATTAGATTTAAAAACAGAAGCATTCAACAAGTTTTGCTCCCATTTTCGAGCTCCACATCAGGTGAGTAACACAACCATGACTATCTTCTCCAGAACCATGGAATGAATTAAGTCCATAAACTAAGGTATCATTGTATTTCTTAGCCACACCATAATGTTTTTATGGGCCTGCCTTTCCACTGGATGGTACTCAGCAGCAGCATTCAGTGCATGTTTGATTATTAATCTTGTCTCTTTTGCTATGATTTTGTTATATTGAGAATGTTAAAAAATGAGGTTATATAATATGTGAACTTTTGGGGTTTAGTTTTTCATTCAGGACAATTCTCAGGAGATTCATCTAAGTCACTATGTGTACCATTAATCTATTCTTTGTATTGCTGAATAATATTCCACTGTACAATTGAACTATAATTTGTTTATTCATGTATGCTCCTTGCAGAATATGTGTGTTGTTTCTAGTTTGGGGTTTATTATGAATAAATCTTGTTTCAATATTTGTGCACAGATTCTTTAAAGGAACAAAAAAATTACATTTCTCTTGTATAAATCCTCAAGAACACAACTTCTGTATCATATGATTGTGTCACAGTTACTTTTTACTCATTGCTGAGACAAAATAGCTGACACCCAAAATTAAGGAAGGAAAGATTTATTCAGTTCCCAGTTATCAGAGGTTTCGGTCCATACTCTAGTCCATACTCAGCTGGCTCCAAGGCAGAGTAGCACGTTGCAAAGGGCAGTAGTTCATGGTGGTGGAAAACAGCAAAGCAAAGGGAGCCGACACAGCTGTGGCTTCTTGCAAGCCTCTCTCCCTTCTTTCTGTACTGACTTCAAAACCAGAACTCCTCTGAAGAAGTGACACCAACCATCCTTCCTCTAGTCCCTTTATATATCCATTAAGTGCTGAATCACTCTAGGGAGGGCCCTCCACACCCTATGGTGGTCCTTCCATTCCCTAGGGAGGGAGTGTACAATTACACAATGTCCATGACCTCATCTTGCACAGGATGAGAATGTTTACAAAGTCAGAATCCTGGCTCTCTGCTGAGTCAATTAAACTTCTAAGCTTGTTAAATTGACACAATGTATAAACCACCACAGACTGCAAGTTTAGTTTGGTAAGAAACTGCCTGTTTTCCTGAGTGGCTACATCACTATAACCTGCTCATGCTTTTAGCATATTACATCCATCTCTCTCTTACCTCCCCCCACCAATGTTGTGACAACTAAAATTGTTTTCAAACATTGCTAAATGTCCCCAGGAGTCAGCTTTACTCACTAGAAAGTAACTAATATATCATGACACTAAATCAGCAAAATAGAATCACTAATGCTCATTTATTTCCTCTGGACTCTTTCCCTTATTTTGAAATGAAAAACTGCCGTGAACACCCCACACTACTCTTTTCCTAGAAAATGCCTCATTCCATCACTCAGATCCATGATTCTATAAACCTGTTATGATCACTTACTGGATAAAAGCCAAAGTGAAATTGCTTTCATGTGATGTTATCCAGACTATTAACTCTTAAAGAATCTTTAGGACCTAGGAACTTGAGAATGTTTATGAAATGAAAAAGAGTAAAGCTTTGACAAAGAACTTTTTAAAGAAGAACTAGGGTAAATTAGAATAAAAAAATCAGGTGATGAAAGATAATGCTTCAAATTGGGAAAATATTATTTTTGCAGGATTTTACTATTAAGCACAAACTTCTGATATCACTTTAGGTATATGTCAGGTATATACACTACCCTCTCCCCTGCCACTTCTTAGTAATGCTTTTCATCCTCCAAAGCTCAGATCAAATGTTATATCTTCTACAACATTGTACAGGTAGGGCATTATATACAAGCCATAATATTTCCTCTTTGCTGAGTTAAGCTTAGCATATTCTTGAGAATTGGTGCTGGAGCAGTTTTAATAACTACTGAAACAAGCAGTTCAGTGACACATTTGTATTCATCTTTATATATTTGAAAAGTTTTGCAGACAGTAAGTGGAAGACACTTGATAAATCCTCACTAAATTTTTAAAAATGGATGGGTAAACTTAATATCTTTGCAGTCCTTGCATATTATTTGCATAGAGATGCTTCTCAATAAAAATTTTGTTTTTGCTGCTATTATTGGTAATAATGCCAAAATATCTTTCTCAACCTGACATGATAAAGATGTTGCATACAGAAGATGAGATGTTTAGAGGAATCAATAAACAGTTTTGCAGAGTAAATATCTAGAAAACAAATATAGGCTATAAATACTGTCCATGAAATGGTAGGTATTTGGGGAGAAAGTAGAGGATGGGGAAAATGAATAGGGAGAGAAGAAGAGAGAGGTACTGGTAAGTAGGCAGGTATAAAAATGTACCCCACTGTCCTTCATGGTTTCTGTGGCAAGTAGATGTCCAAGACTGTGCCAAGATCTTGATGTTCACACTTATGTATAACCTGTTCACTTTGAGTGTGATCTGGACCACTATAATAATTTGTTCTAAAACCTGAATACAGAAAATGGATGGCCTATTACTTCCTTGATTAGATTTAAAATCAAAATGGCTTTTTTCATTCCAATCTGTAGTCTCTTACCTTTTTATGTGTTCACACTGATGAAGCCAGGTTTTACACCAGGTGATTCCCTGTGAAAATGCCAAATGGTGAGGAACTGAGAGAGGACTCTGATGAAAAGCTAATAAAGCCATCAGCCAGATGCACGATGAATAAACTAATAATGTGGTCCTTCTATGTTGCAACATTAAATCACAGTGAACTTTCTGGAGACCCTCATACAACGGACCTAGAGAGGGCACATGTGGACTTTTGACCCATTGAAACGGAGCTAATGAGTGCACATTGTTTGAAGTCACTAAATCTGTAGGTACATTCTTACACAGCAATAGAAATATGGATTGCTTTCTTAAAATGCTGTTTCTTACAGATCACTGAAAAAGGAGAAAAGAGAGAGAGGGATGAAGGGACAAACACAAAAAAGTTTTCCAAGAGATTTCTGATCCTCACAATGGGATAACCTACTGCATGATACTTGTTGCTAATCTGAACTCTTGAAAAAGCAACATTCAATATTCCAGAATTATTATTTATTATTAATATTATTCAAACTTTATACCTTAACCATGTAATTCCATTCAATTTATTCATAACTAATGGACAGAACTGTGGTGTTTGTAATAATGATTGGTCTTATCCTTTCTGATTCACAGTTCTAATTCTATTCCTATCTTCTTGAAGAATTAAGTGAAACTGGGCTGGTGAGATGGCTCAGTGGTCTAAAGCACCTACTTAGAACAAGCTTAGCAAAGCATAGGGACCCTGGTTCAATCCCCAGCACCACATGCCAGCCAGCCCTGCCCCCTGGTGGGCTGAGCTGGCCACACACACACACACACACACACACACACACACACACACACACATAAATAAAATTAAAAAAAGAATTAAGTGAAACTGAAAAATAATGCAGTTATGAGATAGCTTTGCCTAGCATCTAACATAGCACAAATACACATAAACTCTTCTCTACACCAAGAATCATAGAACTATTTCATTCACTTATCCATACAATTTCCAGCAAATGTTTCCTGACTGCCTGTACTCTGCTAGGAACAGTAATGGGGGGATGGCCACTGCAATAATGTGCTAACATTCCCTTTCAAATTTGAAGTAAGCACTGTACATCTCTATCTTTGCAGTGATATTTTTATAGTATCTATGTAGCAAGTATTATGAGAATTTTACCACTTGTGAAATTCTGTCAGTGAAAAAGGCAATTGTCAGGAATAGACAAGAAGTTTGCTATTGGCAGATACTTTAACCAGACTTATCAAAAATGAAATACCAACAGTAGGCCCTTTTACTATTGCTGGCATGACATTTGGCTTGAGATTTGAAATGATGGGCTGGTTATTTCCCAAGGGACTACAGTGAAGTCTTAAGGGGCTCTCTGTAAAAATGAACCAAAGCAAGGTAGATACCAGTGTGTGTCTGATGTGGATTCTGCTCTGCTTCACAATTGAACATATAGCACTAGCACAGCTCATAATACCCCACTTCTCTCAGGGTTCCCAGAGGTCATAGGAAGTAAACAAAAGGAAGAATAAGGTCATGAGATGCACTTCTTATAACAGAAAAACAATATATTTTAATGGTCACAATAAATTCAGTAAAGGCAAGTTGGCAATGTACATGAAAAGACTTAAATTATATTCTGTACATATTTTGATTTAGCTAATACATCTCAAGGAATTTATCCTAAAGAGTGTGTGTGAGGAGAGAATTATACATCATTGAAAACCTTTGGCTACTTGGACATTTGCTAAAATTATGTTTATGAGAGAAGAAATTGGAAGCAAACTAAATATGCAACAAAGAGGACTAAAGTATCATGTTATCACAAATAAAATACAATTCAGCCATCAAAATAATATTGTGTAAAATAATTAAGAACTAGGTAGGGGCCGGGGAGATGGCTCAGTAGAATAAGCACTTGCCTGGCAAGCACAAGGGCCTGAGTTCAATCCCCGGTTCC
>NW_004524645.1:6535926-6574365 GCF_000260255.1 Octodon degus | reverse complement strand
AGAGAGAGAGAGAGAGAGAGAGAGAGAGAGAGAGAGAGAGAGAGAGAATTGTTTTCTGTGGAGGTTGAACTTATGGACAACTTAAATACTGTTGAAATTAGGAATGATGTCATTTTTTCTGTATTTTAGGGAAGGGCCTACAGGGTATTCAGGGTCTCACTACTAGATCGGACTCGTAGTGATCCTCCTGTTTACAGCCTCCCAAGTCCTTTGATTGCAGGTGCATGCCACCATGCACAGTCTCAACTGCTGTTTCAGCATGCCCCAGGGGCAGGGCTGGCACGGCAGGCCCAGGAATAGAAACCCTGTCCCCTGCTGATGCCATTATTTTAATTTAACTGTTTTCTGTTTTTTTTTTTTTTTTCTACAAATGAACATGCGTTGTTTAGAAAATACTAAATAATTATTAGGACAAAGATTATCTGAAGATACACATTAAATAAACTTTGAAAATAAATCTTGTTGAAGGTACACAGCAAGGAAATACACATATCTGAGAATCTTTAATTCTGCCTCCTGCCCACCAGCTTAAAGGCAATGCAAGTTAGCGCTTAAAACATGCCAAACTCTCAGGAAATCATCCTAGGTCCTTTTACCTCCAAGAAAGTCCACTTCTCTTTTATTAATGAATGAACAAAAGGAAATTGTCTTTGGCTGTGTTGGGGAGGAGGTGACTGACCTTTCAAGAGAAGGAAAAGAAGTAGACTCTCATGGAAGGACAGGCAAATGCCCACTGGAGTGGGACACTTGTGTCTGCTACTTAGCTTCTGGAAGACAGTTCAAACATGAACACTTTCTGTTCAGGGGCAGTGAAAATTTGTTCTATTTTTTGTATAACTTTCAATAGGCAACTTCAAAGGAACTAAGTGGTATAAAATATAATAAGTGTAGAACTACCTAATCTCTTCCTGATATCAAGTAAAGAGGTTTTACCAGGCAATTGATTTGTTTAAAAAATCAAAATGTTTCCTTTTTTTCAGTACCGGGGACTAAACTCAGGAACTTGCACTTGCCAGGCAAGCGCCTATTCTACTGATCTAACTCCCTGGCCCTAAGAAATTTTCTCCTCTGAAAAAGTTTCCATTTATTTTGTCTAAGTAAGATAATTTCTTAACCGGAGTTCAGCTGGGGCATGCGTAAAATACCTAAAATAGATGAGAAACATAAAATTCAATAAACAATCTGACTCATTTTTGTTGCTTATTTCTAGGAAGCATAAGATGTATCCTCAGAAGATATACTCAACTACATGTGCACAAGAATCATTCACTCAGTTACTCAGTTAACATGAATTATCACAAAGTGATAAATGGCAGGGGTAAAGAGATAAAGATTAATCCTACCCTACAGCTCACATTATAGTGAGTGGGCAGGGCAGCTGCGGAGGAGACATGTTAAATCTTCATATGGAAGACAAACAAATTCTACTTTCAGCGCAACAATTTATGGGCTTTAATGAGTAAATGCACAGTGTGGATGCTATTGATGACCAGGGACATACATTTTTTAAATCCCTCAAAGTGGAAAGCATTAGGGAACCTTTCAAGAGGAAGAAAGATTTGCTCAATCTTGAAAGGACTGAAGATTACCCAGTTGTAAGTGGATACACATGTAATAAGGAAGGACAAAAAGATGCCACCAGTAAATGTTAACTGGGTGCATAGGAAATGAAAGAATGTTTAGGATAACATAAACTTGTTAATTTTTATTATTGCATTAACACAGAAGTACATTATATATTAGCAGTTAACAAGTTCACAAGGTATCTAGTCCTGTAAGGTTTCCTAACCATAATATATCAGATTTTGTTAACATTTATCACTCATTTCTCCCTACTTGGTGAAACAGAACATATTTTGCCATTCCTTGATTCGGGGCTTGTCTATTGACTTGCACTGTACAGAATCAGGAGACAGGTGGTTTCAAAAGAGATTCAATAGCTTTTTGACTTGTTCCTCTGCATGAAGAACATGCTTCTGGCTAGCTCCCTATCCTTGGAAGGACAGTGGGAAAAACACAGAGCAAAGCTTTCTTACTTTAGTCCTTGTAGCTCAGCCACCCACTAGCTGATCTTCAAACTTAACATCTTATTGTTTGTTGTATGTATTGATCATCCTATATTTTTGTTATGCAGCAGTAGTGTGATTATAGTTACTAATAAATCCATCTAAAATATCTCCTGAGATAGTATTGCACACCCCACCATCAATAATGTTTTCTATATGAGCAGCCCACCACAACTATGCATTATGTTACTCTGTGATGAATGATAGTTGATGGGAGATAAATGATGTGGAGTTTGGTGAAAATGAAGACACCTAGAATGACCAAAGAATGAAGAAGTTCCTGGGCTATTAATGGGAAATTGAAAGAAAACAAAAAGCATGAAGAGTGCTACTGAAATCAATATTGTTTTTCTCTATATTTTTCCAGGATATATTGACATTTGACCAATGCCTGATTTGGGAAGAAGCAAGAATCATTTCAGACAATTTAAACCTTTAATCTTGTTTTTGAGATATATTCATATGTGAAAGATGGTATTACAAAGGCACCATTTCTTTGCAAATTGTTCTACAGTGTTGATGTCATCTTGGTCATTATAGAAATGTGCAAACTTATTCTAAAATATCTATGGAAATCCAGAGGTCTGGAATAAATACAGAAATTATGAAGAACTATAGAGTTAGAGGACATTTCCAGATATAAAGGCTTGTTATAAAGTTAAAGCAATTAAATCTGTATGCAATAGTGTAAGGAAAAAATAGGTCAGTAAAAGAAAATAGAATCCAGAAACAGACCCACCAAATACACATGAAATTGACTCTCTAATGCAATGGGAGATACTGCGATGTTTCTAGTAAATGGTCTTGAAATATTTAAATATCTGTAAAGGGTAAAAGAATATTAACTCTCTACCTCTACACTGATTCAAAAAGCAACTTCAGATGCATAGTATATATAGATATAAAATTAGAAAAAAGAAGGACGCGTAGGGCACAATTTTCATGACTTACTAGTAAGTAAAAAGCTCTTCAAATGAACTCTAAAGAAAACAAATGAAAGGGGACAGGGAGATGGCTCAGTAGAATAAGCACTTCCCTGGCAAGCACAAGGGCCTGAGTTTAATCCTCAGTTCTGCAAAAAAAAACAAAAAGAAAGAAAATTTGGACTATAATTTGATTCCTTGAGCAGCATTGGGGAACAGTAATCAGAAAAGTTTTCAAGGACCAAAGGCACAATTCCATGTATGGAACAGACACAAAAATTAATTACTTATACCTCCAGCCTTATTGTGTAAGCTCCCTGATCTCTAATAAAAAATATCACATCTTTCCCCAGTAGTAAAATGAATAGTGAATATAGAATTAATGAGTTTTCACTAGTAGTAAGGGTTAATATTAGAAAGCAATTCTAAAGAGGTTTATTTTTTCTGGCATAATTTTCTCCAGTATTAGTAAGTTAGTGACAGGGATGTATCACTAAGCAGAATGAAAACCCTTCCCTATTCCTTCTCCACATAATTATAATAACGCATTGAATTTCCTTATAAATAACACGTTTATTAGTATATCATCATATGGTACTGACCATTGACTACATTACCTACTGAAGGTGATAAATCTAAATTATTAGGATCCACACTAAATAAAGATCACTCTGGAAAGAAAATTAAATATCTTGTGTGATTATTTGAGTGAAAGGTAAAGATTAAACCTATATAAGCAATTATGAGTAGCATCTGTCACACAAAATGAGGTAAACATGATCTCAGGCCTTTCAAGAATTTAGAGATTCATTTTTTCATTTTAAAGAGAATGTGGAGTTTCTTCCCATTTTACAATATTGTACATTTTGGATCTTATTTTCTCTTTCAGCTTCTCACACTAGGGAGACAATACGATGTTTATACATGTGGGTCTGGTTTGTTTCACTTGTGAGTGTGATCTCTACTTGCATCTATTTACCTATGAAAGTCTTCTGTCCATCCTTCTTTATGATTAAGTAGTACTCCACTGAGTAAAAAGAATACATTTTTAAATCCATTCCTCAGCTGATGAGTACTTGGGCTGTTTCCAAGATTAGCTATTACCAATTCTGCTGCTATGAACATGGGTGCACATATATTGCTGTGGTATGATGTTTTTAATTCTTCTAGGAAGATAGCCAGAAAGTGACAGCTGGGTCAAATGAGACCTCAATCCTATTTTATCGAGAAATTTCCACAGTTGCTGCACCAGTCTACACCCCCACCGACAGTGGATAAAAGTTCTTTTCCCCCTATGGCCCTACTATCATTTGTCATTGATGAATTTCATTTAAAAAATTTAATATATTTGGTTGTTGCAGTGTTTCACTACGTAGCTCACACTCATGGTGATCCTCCTGCTTTTAGCCTCCCCAGCACTAGGATTACAGGCAAAAACCAGTATGCTCAGATTCTGGCTGGCTCAGCCTGCCCTGGGGGTGGGGCAGGTTCCTGCACTTGCTGGCACTTGCCTAAGAAATCCCTTTGGTCTGTTTAGTTATCTTGCTGGCCTCTGGTTGATTTATTAATGTTAGATATTCTTTCTTGGGTGAGATGGAATCTCAGTGCTGTTTTAATTTGTATCTCTTGATGATCAGTGATGTTTAATATTTTTCATATGTTTATTTTCCATTTGTGTTTCCTTATCTGAGAAGTGTGTGTTCATCTCAGATACCCATGCTTGGATTTAGTCTTTAAATTTGGGAGGCATGATTTTTTTTTTTGAGTTCTTTATATGTTCTCAATAGTAAACCTTTGTCTGAGGAACAGACAAAAGCAAACATTTTTTCCCACATTGCGGGTTGTGTCTGCACTCTCTTGGTGGTTTTACTTGCTGTGCAAAAGCTTTGTAATAAGATAAGATCCCTAGAGAATTGAGAGGTTCTATGAGAGGGAAGACTCAATAGAGCAACTCTGAAAGAATCACAGGAGTAATCCAAGTAAAGGGCAGACTGAGCAAGTAGCCCCATGTTCCCTCTCTGCTCTGTGTGTTCACAAACACGCAGGTGGCTGACCTCACCTGAAATGGCCCAGCGGATGCCAAAAATGGCTGCTGTTAAGTAGATGAAACTGTGAGCTATTTTTTCCCCCAGCAGATGTGTGTCAGGATGAATTTGTGTCCCAAAGGGAAGAGTGAGTGCATCAGCACTGAAGTCATTCCATAGAGCGACGTCAGTACACCCCATAGCGAGCTCGCCCTTCCTCTCAGCAAGGCAGGCACACTTACCGACGTCACACAGCCTACCTATCTGGCAAATTCCAGAGGAGACAAGCCTGGCAGAATTAGAAACTTCTGACTGCAAAAGATGCGAGTGTGTGTGTGTGTGTGTGTGTGTGTGTGTGTGTGTGTGTATGCACTCCTACATGCATATGTATTATTCTGCCACTTACAACAGAATGGGAGGCGTTCTACAGCCTAGGGCATGGTTATACTCTGACATGACAATATTGAGCTACATAGTAACAGCTGCCTATAATTATTGCTTTTTTGTCTTTTTGGAAAAGAAAATAGTACAGTGCCTATCAGAAAAAAAACAGTGCATATTCTCTCTCTCTCTCTCTCTCTCTCTCTCTCTCTCTCTCTCTCTCTCCCTTTGCAGCATTTTGTTTTGGGGTTAGGGAGTGGGTTATTGGTAAATAATTAATCAAACAGTAGATTTTAATACTTTAATGTTTCGCATCATATACGTTGTTAGATTTTCTTGAATTTTTTAAAATTAATTTTATTGAGAAAGAAATAGCAATGTGACAGTTTCAAAACAGGTTAATAGGACAGTTATAATAATTGATACACTGCATATTTTTATCTTCATAGTAGTTATTCATATTATAAGATGCAAACATGATATCTTGTCTAGACACTATTAGTACAAATCTTTTGGGTAACTGGGGTGAACTATTCTGCCTGGAAGTCCCCAGGTACATCAAGGAGAGGTGAACAGACAGAACTTAGGGGAACCAACAATTCCCAGTTTAATATCTGCTTAGCTATTAAAACATAATACCTGCTCTTATTGTCTAAAATGCAAACCTATTAGTTAAAAAGTTTGTCAACTGCTAAATATCACTACCCATTATTAGTGTTCCTAGTTGTAGTTCTGCAAATACAAAACTATAACTGCCTTAACCATATAATCTATCTTGAGTAAGAATTTCAATAAGTGTTAAGATTATATTCTCAATATTAGAGAAATATTGTCAGAAGAGCATTTTTCCAGTTTGAAATTTCTCTCAAAACTTATCTGCAACTATGATCGTTGCCATAAAACAATCACTTCTTGATATCTAACTCACTCAGACATTGGACTAAGTTAGTTAACTCTTCTGGGTTTCTCTGGCTGAAAAATTAAAATGTAAAGTATTTGTTGATAGCCTACCTCAAGAACTCCAGAAAGTAAAGAACTTATGAACATTTTAAACTTTGCTGATTAGTTTCCGTTCTCCCAGATGCCTGTATTATGCAATAGCATGCTAATACCCAAATGTACTTAACCTTCTCCAAGACTAATTGATCAACTTTAAAATGACTGCAATTTTTATTTTAAAAGCACACAGTTACAAAATATTTGCTGTGTTGCTGAGAGAGCTTTGATGATTTATTTTTGCAAAGTAGAACCAAAAGAATTTTCATTAAGAAATGAATCACTTCTTAATCTGAAAAGGACTTTTTCCTCTTAATAAAAGAAATAATCATCCATTTATTTGAAATTTATGCATAACTGGCTGTGTGTTAAATATATTAAGTAGGCTTATAATATTAATAATATATTTAGTGTTTTTAACACAATTAGGAGCACATGTCACCTCTCTTTCCCTTTAAACACTTCCTACAATGCAACTCCCAAAGGGACTCAGGAAAAGAAAGGAAGATGATTTGTTCTT
Organism: Octodon degus; assembly: GCF_000260255.1. Lineage (NCBI taxonomy): Eukaryota > Metazoa > Chordata > Mammalia > Rodentia > Octodontidae > Octodon > Octodon degus. Next base: position 6,567,455 of record NW_004524645.1, on the reverse strand, counting down.
AAATATTTTACAATAGAGATTTTCTTGAGAAGCGAAAGCTGTATGAAGGTAACATATCAATCTGTATGTCTGGAAGACAATTCAGCAACAAATGAAACCCACACTGAGATTCTGGCATTGTTACACAGAAGATGTAGCTGCAAGCAGCCCTTTTGTCTCATCTGAACAGTGTAAGTTGTAGTGGTCATCAGGCTCCCAATTTCTCTTCTCAGCTACTGGCTCCTTCATAGTCAATCTCTCTCCTGCTTCTTTCCTTGACTAAATGGTGTTAGCTTCACTCTGATGGGCTCTAGAGATTAAGTCCAAATATGTGCAGAATCCACCTGGCAAACCTGATAAAGAGAGCTTCCAAGAGTACAGTCAGAACAAAGGCATAAATAATAACATAGGAGGATTTACAAAGGACAAAAATAAGGGCTGCCATTTATTAGCAACAGTAATTACTTAACTAAATGTCACAATGCTTGAAAGAAACAAGAGGAAGACAAATCATGAATATTTAAAATTGAAATATGCTGCTCTATTGATGTGCCATTTGGAAAATATGCCTTCTCCTGTTGGCTCAGGCAGTGTGATTTGGAACTAGTATACCGCCTATCTATCATTATAATGGGCAAACTGAATAATAATTATTAGAATACCCACATATATTTTATTTAATCTCTTAGTGCCTTGCCACTCATTCTGTCTTTTGACCAGGGGAAGTTGACATCACCAAGATATACTAAATCAGGACATGCATTTTAACAAGAGCCCTGGATGTTCTATGTTAAAGTTTGAGATGCCCAGTCTCGGAACATTTTTAAATGACATTTTTCAGTAATGGGTTGTTTTAAGCTTCTGCACTTAGAATACTTTACTGGATGGTAAAAGGGTTGCAGGTGCCTCAGAGAATACAACTATAAATAATTTGCTAACGTATCTGGACTGTTCAAAGTGTAGGGTCCTGAATATCCAATCATGGTAACTTATAAGAAAACCCCTGAAGAATATATAATCCCACCGAGGTTCATATGTTCGGTTTCAAGAAGAAAAAGCTGAAATTACTGCATTAACTATAAAATTTCTGCTACAAAAACAATCTCCAATGTCTTCATTTCCTTAAAACATTCATGTAACACTTCTTAGGGAAAATTTAGATTCGACTGACTGATGAGGAAAGTTATCAAAATATTTATGACTTCAAAAAAGACTGAATCAAATCAGTACCAAGAAAAGCCCAATGTGCACAGAATTGTTGACTATTTAGACCTTGTAATCACTTTCAAAAAAATCTAGCATACCACCACCACATTTTACCATGTGGAAAATAAAGCTCCACATGGTGAAATGATATGTTCAGGACTCCACAAATAATTGATGATAGAGCTAGAATTATAGGCCTTGAGCTATGAGTCAAATCAGTGCTATTTCTCTGCTCAATGTGCACGTATGTGATTTGTGTGATGATTGAGTCACGCAAATGCATAAAACCCTCAGCTTTTCCTGTCTTCAATTGCATCATCCAGTGCATTCAATAATGTCTTTACCTTCTCATTTGGAAACAGTTATTTTTAAATGAATTTCAAAAGCAGTGTCCAAAAATAAAACTGGGGTGTAACCCTTAAAAAATAGAACTATTTCAAAAGGAGCCAGGTGCCTGTTTGAGTGGTTAATGGGTAATTTTTAAGCATCTGATTGAAGTTAGCATTTATAACAATTACTTGTACCAACAGAAGCTTTTTTGAAGAAAAGAAGAGGTGGTTTGAATAAATTACTTTCTCAACTTGACAACTGGAAAGTCAGAATGAGGCCTGTTATTTTTGCCCCTGCCTTTGCCAAGTGAAAAAGAGGATGTAAGGAAGTTAGGACAGCAAGCTCTCAACCCTAATCAGGTGAACAGCATTATGTATTGAATACACAGCTAGCAGAGTGACATAAGAAAGGCAACATGCCGCTCCAAATCCTCAGAGGAAACACTAAGGAAAGGTGTCCAGTGAATGACTATTCAACTTACATGACAAACAAGTTGAATTAAGGAAGATTATATTTAAATTGGGTATTAAATTGAGTGTTTCATTTCCCTCATCATCAATAAATATTTCATTAGTATGCATTATCCCCTTGCAATAGTTTATAACTTTTAAATAAATAAATTACTTAAATTACATTGCAGTCTATAGTATCTATTCCCTTCAATAAGCATAACCCTAATTCCAAGAGCAAGAGACTGTTTTGATATACCTGGTGGTGCTTACTTAAAATGCAGTGCAAAGGCATTACCATAGTAATTTCATACATATATTATATATCATATCACATCTATATATAAATGTATAATATTTTGGTAATGACATTAAAATGAAGCTCTATTTTCCTCAGTTTTTTTTTCTGTTTGTAGTACCAGGAATTGAACTCAGGACCTTGTACTTGCCAAGGAAGCACTTATTCCACTGAGCTATCTCCCCAGCCCTTCACTCAGTTTTTATTGAGAAACTGGGGAGCAAACTAATCACTTACAAAATCACCCACATTCCAAACTGAGGACAATAATACTTCTGCAATTCCACCAAGAAAGAATCTGAAAACCTCAGTATGTTTCTTCTTTCAGTTTTTGCCCTTTGAGAACCAGTATTCCACTAGTGCTTTGGTCTTGCACAAGCTAATCCATCATTTCTGGAAATGGAAATGTACAACTCCACAGCCTTATGTGTATGCATTGGAATCAACTATGGATTAATTTGATTTGGTTGTTGTGCACAGGGAGCCAAGTATCTGGTTTTTGAGGCAATACCACACTAAATATGAAATGAATTCCAGTGGAAAACTACTGCTTTAATTCAATGGAATGAATCCTTGATTGTGGTTTCTGTGCTAATAAAAGAAAGGCAGAGAATGTCTTCATAGCATTCCTCAAGTCATACAGTGTCATCTAGCAGTTTGTTCAAATAGACAAAGGGCTGTAGTAAATGGTAAAATAATGACCCTCAATGACTTACATCTCCCAGAAGGCCTGCTCTCTGTAATGGTTTCCCACCTGAATGCTGGCCTTAGCTACATGCCTTACTTTGGTCAATAAAACATCAGTAAATGCAATTCTAGAAGTCATTTGACATGTGCTTACACACTGAGAGTTGCCATAGGAGTTCTGAGACCATGCTGTGGACAAGCTGACACAAAAGACCATGTGAAAAGATAGGCACAGACATCCAAGCAGAGCCACCTGCTGACTGCAGTCACCTCAGGTGAAAGCAGCAGCACTGCCTGGGCAACCCACAGAACAGAGAGGGATAATCAGTCAATCATGGCTTTTCTAAGCCATTGTACATTGAGATGATTTGTTATGCATCAACAGATAACTGTAATACAATGTAGGGAGGTTGCTAAATATGCTCTTTCTAAAAAACAACCAACAAATGAAAATATAAATTTTTAAGCGATTTTAGAAAATTAAAATGTGTGTACTTGGTATTCACAAATAACTAATAAAACATACATACACAATTCTTTTTTATGTTTATTTTTTATTTACTTTTTATTTATTTTTGTATTTTAGGGAAGAGTTTACAGGATGTTCAAGGTTTCACTACTAGATCAGACTTATAGTGATCTGTCTGTTCACAGCCTCCCAAGAGCTGGAATTACAGGTGCATGCCACCACACCCAGTCTCCACTACTCTCTCAGTGCACCCTGGGGGCCGAGCTGGCATGGCAGGTCTGGGGATTGAACCCCTGGCCCCCGTACTTGTTTAATCTGCTTAGCTATTTGGCCAGCCCTTCTTCTTCTTTTTTTTTTTTTTGTACACAATTCTTACTCAAATATTTTCCCTACTTTCCTTCTTAGTTCCTATATAAATCTCTAACTTTCAGCATCTACAAGATAGTAGAAAATTTGTATTTTGAAAGCTTTTGGTACGAAGGGCTCCAGATATTGTCTAACACATGCGTGTACTGTGTATGCATGTGTATACAGAAAGTTTGAATTACACACTAAGGTTGCTTAACTAATTAGTTACAAAATATTGAAATCTCAAGTTTGATCACTTATAACAAACTTTTTCTGATATTCATGATTATTAAACTACTGTGCATGCAGTTTGGAGAAAGTCAGGCAGAGCAGAGGAAACAGGAAAATCATGGTACATCATTCTGGCATATTAATTTTACTCAGTGGAACTTGATAATATTTTTTTAACTTAAGCAAATACAAATAATATACATAAACATATTGTTTAAATTAAAATATATTGTAAATATAAGTAAGTTGTAAATATAAATAGATGGAAATAGTAGAGTGTGTAAATGTCATATTCAAGAAAGATTTAGCTTGAAAATAGTAATCCCTCCAGTGCTGAGTGCAGTTGGTTTTTTTGCCACAGTGAGGACTTTGGTAGGGTATTTTAGAAGCACTACACTAGGCTGTTATCTCAGTGTTTCTGATGATTGCTCATTGTAATCATGGAAAAGAAAAAAATTCCATGTGGAGAGGCCTTAGAATTGTGAGCTTTTCTTTGCTGAGTCCCTTCCCAGAAAGCATGAGTGGAAGAAAGGGAAGGACAGAGTGGAATCAATTAGATGATCTTTGTGCAGTGCCATGTATAGATGATCACAAAACATAAAACACTGCATATTAAATATCTATTTTTTGTTTGAAGCACCTAGTATAAATCAGTGGTTCTCACACCTAGATATTCTGATGCAATTGAATTTCAATATGATGTATGGACATCTGTGTTTTTAGAAAATTCCCCAGGATTTTACTTATCATAGTACTATTTTAGTAGTAGTAGTAGTGGTAGCACACTAATGAACTTAAGAAATCGTTCACTTTTGTGTTAACTAGAGTTGGCAATATTTTACATATCAATTTTATGATTCTTCAATTCTTGAGAATATATATGGCAATAGGTGATAGGAGAGGTCATAGTCTATTTTTTAATTTCCATTAGTGTATGCTACACGTACTGATTCCATTCAGCTTGAGAATTTGAGGCATGTATAATATATCTTGATTACTTTTATTTCCCTAGAACCTCACCACCTCCTTCCTTCTTCAGACCCTGTTCCATCTCCACATAGTTTATCCCTCAGTTTATTTTATTTTTCTCTCTTTTTGTGATACATGATGGATATATTCATTGTGGGGAGTAAATATATCACATTTAATGCTTTTATGTTTTCTTTTCCCTACCCTCCTTCTCCATCCTATCTTCAAAGGGTCTACCTCATTCTTTGCTATCATTTTTTTTTCGGAACCAGGGATTGAACTTAGGCCCTTGCACTTGCCAGGGAAGCACTTATTCTACTGAGCCATCTCCCTGGCCTCCTATTATTATTTTTTTTGCTCTCTAAATGATCTGTTTTGGGTCTCTCATATTAGAGAAACCATGTGATATTTAGCATTTCGTGATTTATTTATTCTTCTTAGTATCATGGTTTCCAAATTTATTCATTTTCCTACAAATGACTTAAAATTTTCCTTCTCTATTGCCTAGTAGTATTTGTATGTAGTCTGTTTTCTGTTAAGAATGACTGTACAGGGGCCAGGGTAATCATTTTTGTATCCTTGCTATGGTCTCCCAAGGTATTGTGTAATGTTTTTAGTCAGAATCTTCTAAACATTTATTAAACTATAGGTTTTGATTAAATTTTTTTTTTAATTTTTAGGTAAGTGCCTACAGGGTGTTTAGGGTCTCACTATTAGATCAAACTCGTAGTGATCCACCTGTTTACAGCCTCCCAAAACCTGGGATCAGAGGCGTGTGCCACCAAACACATAAGTTATAGATTTTGCAAGAGAGAAAATTAACTCCATGGCAATGTAAAACCCAACTTCTTACCACACACAAAACCATTATTTGTTTTATTTTTCAAAATATAGGTCTGTGTCATTCTGGTTGGCATGGGAATGGGCACTAAGTTATCACTAGGTAAGAATAGGAAGTTCTGGTGTACTGGTTCATAGTACACAGGCTTTAATGATACTTTATTCTATATTTATTTCAAAAATTCAGGAGAAAAGATGTTGAGCATTTTTACCATAAGGAAATTATAAATGTTTAAGGAGATTGATATGTTTTATCCTGTTTGAACATTATGCATTGTATACATGGATCGAAAATCACAACACCGGCCGGGGAGATGGCTCAGTGGAATAAGCGCTTCCCTGGCAAGCACAAGGGCCTGATTTCAATCCCCGGTTCCACAAAAAACAAACAAAAAAAATCGAAACAAAAAGAAAATCACAACACCCCATAATCATGTACATTTTATGTTTTTATGCATCAATTAGAAGATATTTAAATTTTAAAAATTTAAAAGAATGTAAAATAAAAGATATTCAAGAGAAGAATCATAAATTTATATGACAAAGTTTTGGCAAATTATCACATTTTATTTACTGGAGTGAGTAGTTCTCTGCTACTATGATTTGTGGGTTCCTGAAGTTCCCTCTGTTCCCTGAGCATATCTCATTTTGCTTTGTTTATTTCCTACCTATCATGCTTATCTATGATGAACTCGAATCAATGTTACATGAATAGAAGTGTCATGTTGCCTCCAGACACAGGAAATTAAAGTTACCTGTTCTAATTTTTCTGTCTTAGGTTCATACAGCTAGAAGCAAAGAAATCTAAGATGTCAGAGTTACAAAATGAGTCACTAGTCCCCAACTCAGCTCTTGGAAGAGAGACAGGCAGAAGAAGCCCTGCAGCCTGTATTAGATTGTGTTTTAAATGAAGGGTCAAGCCACTGAAATTTGGAGATTTATTACTACAGCAGAGTTTTGCATATCTTAATTAATGTACCCAGTTTGGTAAATATAATTAGAAAATTTCATTGAAAATTTCTCCATGTGACCTTGTCTTTTAATTGGAAATGCTCTTAGAAAGAGCACTACAACATGAAACTAATCTACACTGATATTAACATATTTTCCCCTATACCAGAGTAATCCAAGAAAGAGAGTATGTCATAGAATTTTTGGGCACTAAGTAAAGGATCATTGAGTAGACACAGTTGGGAGTAAGGGATGGGAAATTGTAAGTTAAGGTTGCAGGCCACCACAGACAGTTCTCACCTAATTCAATAGTTTCAAAGTTTACAAACAGAAAATAAACCATAAACCAAAAGGAATTAATATGCATACATGAGACTCACTCCATTGGTGCTGCTCGCTTCTGTTTTACTACTAGACACAGCTGAGCAGCTGTATAAATAGAAATGACTGGAGCTTTTGTATATAATGGCAGAACTCATTTTTATTTCTTTTGGCTAGTTTTCATGATGAAGCTAAAGGATAAAATTCTCTTTCAAAAGGTTTTATTATAGATGTGTTAGGATGTTCCATTCTAAAATGTCATCATTATTCTTTAAGGTATTAAAACTAATTTTAGCAAAAAGCCTCAGGAGTTGATGCTTCCTAGTCAGATAATGGATAACAATTTTTTAAAACTGAAAACAACTTAGATTTTCTAATAAAATTCCTAAAACCAAGCAAAATTTCCTCCTCAAATAATGGTTTCTATGCTTTTTCCACTTCCCACCATTGCATGTTTTGTAATAATCTATAAGAGCTATACCTGAACCATGGAAATGCCATAATGCCTTTCCTCTAAAATTTCTCACAGTCTCCAATTTATGCGATTTGCCTAAATGAACGTATGGTCATGTGCCTCATAGAGGTATTTCCATTTCCTACAGACTACTTATATGACTACCTATATGTCCTAAGATTATATGCGTCTCAAATATTTCTATCTTCTAGTGTTCTCATACCTGTTGGAATGGAATGCATTACTCACATGTTTATAGTGATGGTGATATAAACCAACTGCACTGCCCCTCATATAAAAGTCTAGCAATAAAATTGTGTATGTTACTTGATACTTCATACTAATTGACTATGTATTATATGAAATTCATGAATACATAAATATGCACTTACTCTACTATAATTTTATTGATAAAAGGTCAAAAAGCCTCCTGATTTTAAGTAATTCTATAATAGTCATACAACAATGAAATGGTCCAAAGACACATTTCTCAAAATGTATCTGCATTATTAAATGGCATACAAGTACACAACAATAAAATCAGATCAAGGTTCAAGGTTATGTATACTCCTACATATAAAAATGTTTATTGTAAAATACTATGTCATGTTATACCAGCAGTACTCTCAAAACCTTATGTTTAACATGTTTGTTGTTTGCATTATTTTATCTTGTGGTCGATATAATTGCATATTGTATTCATCATGGTTCTTAAAGAATAGGCTAATATATAGATAGATATAAATGATACAGATGTAGATACAGATATAGATAATCATGCCACACACCTAGATTATGTGGTACAAATGTAAATATGCCTAGTACAAATTAATTCTATGATAGCCACACAACAGTGAAATGGTCCAATGACATTTCTCAAAATGTATGCTTATTAACTTACATGTAAATACACAATGACAAAACCAAATCAAGGTTCAAATTTTGATTCTAACAAGTCACATTGACATATGTGCAGATATATATGTATTTATCACCTGTCTTCATTTTCTGGGTCTCTCTATTCTATAAATGTTCTTTCCTTAAGATAGTTGTGTGGAAAAGTTTGGCCTTTTCCAAAGAAGTGTGACCTTTGACCTATTTCTGGGAAATAATCTCTGGGCCCTTCATAATATTGTGCCTCATAAAAGTGCTTGCTTTGTATCTCAATTGTACCCTGTAGGTTGACAGATTGATGTAAGATGGAACCTGTCCACATCTGTATAGGCTTAAAGTTGGGGCCAGTCACTCCAGAAAAACCAACAACATGAATTAGGGGATGGACTTTGGGTCATGTGATATTAATTGTTGCTGAGATGGAGATCAACTGTATATACAATCAACTGATCATGGCTACCAAATGGAACCCCAGTAAGTACCCTAAACACTGAGTCTTAGATTAGCTTCCCTGACTGGCAATGCTCTGTGCATGCTGCCACATACTGATACCTGAAGAATAACCCATTTTGACTCCAAGGGGAGAGAACATTGGAAGATTCTTAGTGAGAATCATCCTGGACTCTTCTTCATTTGCTTAATCCCTTGGCCAGTTTCAATCTGAATTTTTTCCTCAAAATAAAACCATCACTGTTAGGAATAATAGCTTTCAGTGAATTCTGTCAGATTTCTTAGTAAATTATCACTACTGTGGATGGCTTGTGGAACCTCTCAGACATGAAGTTGATGTGAGAAGTAACTTCTTAGTTTTTTAGAAAATTCATTCAGTGGTAAAATATAGTTGACAAAGGATTTGGAGTCAGAAAAATCTAGGTTTCAAGGACAAGCTCTGTGAATTAACAGCTGTGTGAACTTGGGAAATTTACCCTCTTTGTGCTTCAATGTCTTCATATGTGAAATAGACATACTACCATCTCTGTACAAGACATACTGCGAAAATTAAATAAGATAATACATATATAATATTTAAAGTGTAGTTTTATATACATGTTAACTATACAAATATTTCTTTGTTGTTTTTGGCATTATTGTTTGTAAAACCATGCTCCCCACATTGTCATTTTGCTACTACATCAAATTTTTTTTTCTTCACAAAACTATTTAAAAATTGTTGGTGCTATTGCTAATATCTGTAATCTCATGTTTTGTTTTGAGTTTAACATGCATGTAGAATGAAGGAATGCTAATCACATGTTATAATGATATGGCATAGAGCCTCAGTAATAATGAAATGAGTAATTTGGTGAAATTTCATATTCAGATTACAGGAATTAGAGGAAAACAATAACATTGTTAATAATGACAGTTTAAACTTGCCTGATTCTATTGAGACTTAAAACCTTCCAAAGCATATATTTATATATATCCTTATTTCAATAATTTGAGAAAAATTGCCAGAATATTTAATACTGCCTCATTTCACAGCAACGTGAAACTTAATTGGAAGCTATGGTATAATGTTTCATTGATTCATTCAACATATAGTTGTGGGCAGTAATTATCAGTTATGCTATGTACTCTTACTGATGACTATTTATGTCATAAAACCCTTGCTCTATAAGGATTACATTAGACTGTTTTTAGGATAAATTCTAACAAGAAACTCACAGGGTTAAAAAATGTACATCTTCACAAATCCCATTGGACAGCAGCAAGCTTTTAAAAAAGCACAAATGTTACAAGTAAGGGAAATACCTACTGAATAGTTCACACTTCCACATTAGTAGAGATATACTGTGTACAACTTTTCAGAGTAAGGAAGTCAGAACAAATGAAGAAAGAAGAAATAAATATGGAGTTATTGCTCATTGGGAGCTAAACTAGGTCCTTGGAAATTTCTTAAATTTGAATTGATAATAAGCCGTTCATTAATTCATCACAGGGCATCATGTGAGACTCTGAGAGGATATTAAAATAATTTTTAAAATTATGGACTCTGACACCACCAACATTATAGTCTAACCAAATACACACAGAGGTTTGTATATTTTACTAGATGATACCTGTGTGAGCCAGTAGCAGCCCCTTGCTTGGTGAGGTCTACGGTGTAAGCTGGCTGGATAGAAAATGCCCTTGGAAAGGAAAAAGAGTACAGAATCAAAGCAGGTGAATGGTTTGAGAATTGAAGCCAGATGAATTTCGGGATGTGGGCGTGGGGACACAGCTGTACATATAAGGCAACTATGCATTCAAACAGTTCAAACCCAGCTAAACAGGGCAAAGGAGAAAGATGAGGCAGAGCAGGCAGGCTGAAGCTGCTTCATAGAGGACTCCATGAGCAGATCGAGACATCTGGTGTTTGTTGTAAGGCATTTAGAAAGTATCAAAGGTTTTAACGAGACTGAACTGGAGAAAATCAGCACTGCAAGGAGGAAGCCAATTAGGAGACCAAGACAATAGTCTTAGTTACATACCAAAAAAATCATGGCCTGAAATAGGGTGGTTGTGTGTATGGAGAGAAAATAAACTTGAGAGATGTGTAAGCTGAAAAATACACAGGACATGAAATCAATTAAAATGTGGCCAGTTCCATTCTGCATATGATGGTTCATTTAAAAAGAGATAAGAAACACTGGAAGAGAGATATGTGTGTGTGTGTGTGTGTGTGTGTGTGTGTGTGTGTGTGCGTGTGTGTGTGTGTGTGTGTGTTTCATAACTTAATGATTTGGAATTTTAATTTGAGAGCTCCATGGAGAAGCAGAGATGACTACATGATCAATAGCAATATGTTAATTAATAGCTCACAGGTGAGGCATTAAAATTTCTTCCAACTACCCAGATTTGCATCCATTCAATGAACTAAAGTCCTCCGTATTACTTCATCATCTGATTGGCTCCCAGTGCTCTTCCTTCTGATAAATGAATGCAAATAACACAAATTGATAGTAGAAAGTCTCTTGAATGCATATTCCTTGCCCTTGTGTCGGTAAGGACTTAATGTCTTCCACAGCCTCAAATGGTGCCAAGTTAGTGTTGAATATGTTTTATATTCAATTTGTTATAACCTGGATAAGAGAAAACCTTTTAAAGACTATCAGTTGCAGAAATTTAAAAAGATATTCTTGCAAGAGAACCCAATTCAGAATAGGGCAGTGTAGCTTCAAACTACTGACATAAGGTATAAAAAGTGCTTCACCTCCAAGAATTCAGGTTTCTTTTTTATCTTGCTCTAACATAATTTATTAGTTCATTTTACGTATTCCTTTCAGGAACTTCTGATATTGTGTGCCAAATTTTGTCACAACAAGCAAAACTCTCAATTTCTCTTACGATTTATGTTTCTTCTTTTTTCCTTTTATCTATGCCCTTGTCATAAAAACATGTCCAGAAGGCTAAAATGCACACATATAGTATATCTGAATTACTTATTTATCCAAGATACAGGCAGGCAAGAGTGAGCTCAGCCAAGAATGGCAGTCACCTCAGTCAATTGTTCTCACATGTAAACAATAAACACTGAAATATCTGCTAGCCGTAAAGCATTATTGTGACAATAGATAAAATTGATATACAATACATGGAAGTTACTTATTTCAGCATTGCTCCAGTCCACTTGAGCTCCATTCTTTTTCTTTTTTAAGAGAACACATAACAGTAAAAAAAAAACAATGGAAATGACACAGAACTTCACTAAACCAGATGATAGGCATTCAACAATGGTTGTTATATTGCATATTGTTGTCTTCAAATTAGTTGTTCAGATTACCAGATGTAAACATGCATAATTTGTCAAAAAATAAAAGAAGAAAAAATTATAACATTAATTGTTCCTTTCAATAGACCAGTGGAAATCAGCAGGACAGTTATCCAAGCTATCCTGTATGTACACATATATAATTTTCTTTCTTCCTTCCTTTCTTTCTTTCTTTCTTTCTTTCTTTCTTTCTTTCTTTCTTTCTTTCTTTCTTTCTTCTTTCTTTCTTTCTTTCTTTCTTTTTTTCTTTCTTTCTCCTTTAAAAAACAATTAAGAATGTTGAAAAATAAAACCAAATTGATACCAAAAGCCAGGTTGTGGTGGCGCATTCTGATAGTCCCAGCATGCCAGTGGGTTGAGACAAGAAGGTCAGATATCAGTCAGTGACTACTAGAGAAACATTTTTAATGCAAGCTATGCAAATATATAAGAACATACAAGATTGGCTCATGCTGACTGCCCACACAGGCAGGTGTGGAAGAGTACAAAGTGTTTTCCTGAGGACTGGTGATCTAGAGGATCTAGTCAAAGGCCTGGAGCTCACTGCAGAGTCCCATGTGAGTCTGTATCAAGAAGCTGAAGGGTCTGTACTGGAAGCCAGGAGACAACATTCAAGGTGTAGGAGAAGCCTGTGTTTCTTCAAAGAAACAGAAATAGCCTTCCTTATACATTTTCCTTTTATAACATTCTGGCAAAAATTCTCCCTAGGGTTGGTCTTCCACACCTACAGCTATGCTGAGCCAACTTAGTTGGATGTTTCTTGTTCAAGGTGACACAATCAGTTAACTGTCACAGATCACAAGTTCAAGCCCAATGCTGGGCATTTACCAACTTACTCAGGCCTTGTCTCAAAATAAAAAAACAAAAAAGGGATGAGAATGCAGCTCAGTGTGGAGGCCTGTGTTCAGTCCCTAGTACTACAAAATAAATTATATTGAAAGATTATAGATGCATAAAATCTGTCCTCAAAAGTTGAAGTAACATAATTTCCATGAATTGTCTAACTTCTACAAGAGCCAACTTGGGAAAAACTAGTACATTTAGATTATGATGTATTTCCTTTGCAATTCTGTAATCATATTACATTCACATATCCCCAAAATCACTGTGCAAGTAATTCCCTAGGATTGTTGCACTTATCCCAGAAGTTCAGTCCCTACATAATATAAATAAGATAACTTATCAAATTGTAGCTAACGAATATTTTGCTGAACTTGTCCAACATTTTGTAGACATTTTATCTCCTCTAATAATGTATAGATGAAAACTATGCATATATGTAATAAGCAGATAATTTGTTCTACATGGTTTGATGAACAGGGCATAATAAGCTATTCAAATGTTAGATATAGCTTTATATAAATCTAAACAAGCCTACATTGATCATTGGGATAGGTCTGAGAACAAGTGCTCTCTCTCTTTTTTTTTTTCAAATTAGGCCTTTTATTATAATCAGTGTTGTTCCATCTTTTTTAAATTCATCATTATTAAACTATATTTTTATTTTTATTAGTGAGAACTATTTCTTATACAGTTCTTTCTTCACTAAATGTGATACACAAAATAATCATAATGTATTTAATCATCTTATCATAGTGTTACTTGAACTACAAAGCAGAGAGATAGTTCTACATGTGGAATAGTATGTACATGATGAAGAATGTAGATGCAGGTAGTGTGTGTGTCTGTGTGTGTGTGTGTGTGTGTGTGTGAATAAATGAGGATGTATGTGGATATTGCCAGTGGGAAATTTAGTAGTTTATTTGTAAAACATTGGTAGGCCATGCGGTTCAGATTGTAGGCTCCCCAATAATTTAGTTTTGACATTATCTGCTTGAGGCTGAATGAGGGCTTCTCATGCTTCATGTTTTACTGCTATGTGCATTCATCCAGGGCACATACACACACCTGAGAATCAAGCAGTTTCACTCATAGATGTCCCATGTTACTACTTCTGCTAAAGGGCACTGCTCTGTTGAGAGCAGGTATCTTACAAATGGGCTTCATCTCTTCTTGCGGAGTCCATTGTTCTTAACATATTCTTATTGAGCGAAATTTCCCTCCTGATTGTTCTCCTTTCTTTTTCTCAGGATAATTTTTAATTTGTCTGAAGAAGATAGAGAATTTCTCTTTATTTCTGAGGATTTTTAAAATAAATTATAATTTAACTACAGTTCTCTTGGGGTGCTTCCCAATTTTGAATCACTTTGAATTTAAAGATTTGGGGGAAAGAGGGAAGTCCTTGTGCACCTACACATACACATTCTTAGAGTTTCAAGTCAAAATTCTAAAGGTTCCAGACAGGAAGAAGTAATTGGCTTTTCCCCAATACTTGAGAAGTTCTGGGCTTCTCGCCAGTGTTTCCTTCTTTATCTTGGTTGGCTAAGTCCCAAGAAAGTCATCTTTTCCTAAATAAAATTTTGTCTACAAATATGAGTTATTTGACACTTCAGTTCCATTGTCTTGAGACAATCTCAAATCAGTGTGCTTAGTAACCATGACACCCTAGACATGACTATGAATATAGTTTGCAGCTTCTTAGACATTCTTGCTACTATTTGCACTGGGTTCAGACACCTCTTCAAACTTTTCCCCACAGAAATGATTTTATTAAATTTAATGTTGATAATTTAATCCCAATTAAATTGATTAATGAATCACTTTTAATGTCTGCAATCCACCTGTAAAAATTATTTCTTAGGTCCAGCCAGGTAGCTCAGCAGACTAAAGCACCTGCTTAAGCAGACACAGACTTCGGTTTGATACTTGGTGTGCCATGCTGCCCCTACAGGTGTGCTGAGACAGCACTTGATACTGGGCTTAGTGGTATGCACCTGTAATCCCAGCACTTGGGAGGCTGAAAACAGCAGGGTCACTATGAGTCTGATCTGTGTAGTGAGACCCTGTAGATCTTGTATTAAATACATTTTTTAAAAACATTATTTCTTAGACCCAAACTTCTCTATGAATCAAAATATTTGGGGGGTTGCATCCAAAGCACAGAGGCATAGCATCTTTACTGAAAAGGAGTTAAAATAAGACACTGATTAATTTCTAATCATAATAAATTTATCATAACTTAAGGTAATTGCAAAACTTTCTATTGTGTTTTCTCTTTGAAATCTGCTTCTCTGGGGGTAGTGACAATAGGCAAAGCTCAGATATTTTCAGAGAGTGTCACACTGAAACCCAATTTTGGCTGCCTAACAGCCTCATATGATTTCAAGGTGGCTGGTCAGGAAGTACCTCCCTCATCCTAGTCAGGGATGCCATTGATGATGGATTCCTTTTAGCATCAGCATCATGATTTCAGTGTGAGCATCTTTAAACACCAAATATTGGGTCATGTGGCTCTCTGTTTCAACTCATGCTATAAATGCCAAGCTTGGCTAGAGACAATGAAATAAATCAAGCAGTTATAATCTGACCAAATTTGGAATTGTGATTAATTTTCAGTTCACAGTGACAAGAAATTCCAAGTTAATAGGGTGAGAAAACTCACCTAGAATAATTCCTCCTTTCTTATATACGATGTAGACTTTTTTTTTTCTCATGCCAGGGATGGTCCAATCCTCAGCTGGCCTGGAATCAGGATACCTTGCTCCGATATCTTTCTCCAGTAGCTTTGGCCACTGTCCTATGAAGCCTTTGCATTGGCAGTAGTTATGACACCAATGTTGAAATGGGATGGTAATGATATGAATAAGAGAAATATACCAACAAACACAGGTAAATGACACCACAATATTGTAACAGAAATTGTATAATGATATACCTATTCACAAATAACAATACAAAGAATTAATAGGACAAACTCCCACAGGCAAGAACCTTCTTACCATTCCAAATAAATCTTACAAGAAAACAGAACTTCTTAGACAGCTACACATAAAAAGTGAAGATTTTGACATGAAAAGCGCATGGGGAGTCTTTCCAGATTCTATAGAACAAACCAACAGACACCTAGTTGTTCTGAATAGGGGTTTCCATCATATCCAAGAACAAGAAACTTTTACTAAACAATCCATTTTTGATCTTTAATGCTTACTGTAAGCCCACACTTGAATTGTAAGTGTAAACTTAAAAGAGAGCAAATGATCACCCATGTTACTAGGTGTTGGTGACCCACCTGAGGATTGTTGCTGCCAAAATAAGAGGTATATCATTTAGAAGGAAAACAAAAAAGACCTAGAATGGGGCTGGAAGTAGTATCAACACATAGAGATGAAGAGAGGATGAAAAGCCTACAAAAGATATTTAGAAGAACTCAAGATGCAGAAGGAAAATCAGGAGAATGTATGGTCACAGGACTCAATAGAAAAATAATAACTTGAGAAAGGAGAATTGTAAGTAAAGCATCACCTAGAAGTTCAAGTAAAAAAAGCACTGAAAATACCTCACTAGCTTAGTGCCATGGAGGTTGTTACTATAGACAGAGTGAGGTAGTTTATTAGCGTGATAAAAAAGGAGTCAGACTGATTAGCCTGAAGACTGAGAAAATGAAATACCTAATGTGAACTAAATTTTGTTTATAATATCCAGCCTGGGAGGCAATTGGAGAGATAGGACCATGGCTACCCAAATGTTGAAACTCAAGGATAGACACATTTAAGAAATTAACAGACAGAAAGACAGAGAAAATATAAACAGCAAATAAAGACGTTTGGACAGGAACAGGAATTATTTGTCTGTTACATGGATATTAATATCATGGCAACAGAGTGAAGAGCTTGTGTGTGGAGTATGCAGTTAGCAATTAGAGGAGTTTACCGAAGCCTTCAAATTTACCTGAGATTTAGGATGAATGAACACTGATTGAATGTGAAGCTGAAAGGGTAGGATTTGATGACTTGAGAATGGAGATTTATAATAGCAATTTTGAAGATCAGCATAAAAAGCTGCCTGGGATTACATGACAATTGATTGACAGACTGACCCCATAGAGGTTGGTGATCTAGGAATTATGACAGGCAAAATCTACATGACTGTTCGATTTTGTAATAGTCCTCACGTTCTTGGTGCTCATGATGTCCATAGTGGAAAGCATTCTAAATAGAGTTGGATCACAAATATGGGGAAGAAGGATGATGAACAAACACTAAGTGAAAAGAAAGCATGGGGCCTGGGGAGATGGCTCAGTGGAATAAGTGCTTCCCTGGCAAGCGGAAGGGCCTGAGTTCAGTCCCTGGTTCCGGACCCAAAAAAAAAAAAAAAAAAAAAAAGGAAAGAAAGCAAGGACATGTAATGAGAGAGAATACAAAGTGATAGGGTGTGGACTTAAAGGGAGAAAACAGGATTAGAAAATCAAGAACAAGGAAAGAATGAACTTTCCTTGCTCACAATGCAAGTAGCTTTGATGTTTTAGCACTGTATATATACTAAATTATAAAACTCATTTTTCAAATAACATGATTAATACATGGTTTACCAAAGAAAATATGCTTAGCAAAATAAAAGAGACTTCTCCTCATAACAATAGCTTTCATATTTTCCAGGACTTACTAGGCAGGTGTTGAAGGACATTGTTATAGACACATAAAAACATTATCACCCCATGAAAAAGACCATGTGGTGAAAGATCAGAAAAGTTGAACATGGTGTTGCATGTCTGTGATTCTAGCACTCTTGGAAAATGAGGCAGAAGGGTCATAAATTCAAGCCCAGTCTAGGCAAATTAATGACTTTGTAAGACCACGTCTCAAAAAAGAAAAATTAAAGAGCTTGTGATGTAGCTTCATGAGAAAGCCATGAGTTCAATCTTTAGTAAGAAGGAAGGAAAAAAGAAACTAAAATGTAGAGTATTTTGGTGGCTATTCAACTGGTGGTCAACTTGGTACACCCAGCTGAACAGAACTAGCATGTTGCTGTGTGTTGGAGACCCACCTGAGTATTGTTGCTGCGAGCATAAGAGATGGAGGCTGTTAGGGAGGCTGCCAGGTCCTGTCAAAAGCTGTAAGGAACTGTTAGTTTCCTTGGAGGATGTTGTCATGCTGCCTTTTTTGGTGAACTTGGTTATTCTTGTTAGATGAAGAACTTGTGACCTCACTATCACTGAGAAAGGCCATAGTTCACTTTGGGGGAGCTGTGATCCTCACCTTGAGCATCACTTCCTAGCTCCAGAGGAGAAGATAGGGAAGATGGTCTATAGCTCAATCTCCTGGAGAAGCTTGTCACATTGCCTTTCCTGTGGGAACTCAGCTTTACTTGACTGCCTTGTCATTGAAGATGGCTGTGGTACCTTTCATGGGAGCTATGGTTTTTATTTTTGAGTGTCTGTTCCTGGGTACAGTTCAGATCCTTCAGCCTGCTAGTGCAGAACCTTCATCCCACTGGCATAGACTTTCTAGCTTCCACCACTGACCTTTGGACCTTACCAGCACAGTTCCATGAAGTGGTCCTGCATGAGACATTGTCATAGGCTCTAGGCCTCCAGTTGGACTTGTGGGAGGCATTCTTATGAGCTCTAGGTTTTCAGTTGGACTCATGCAGGATATTAGGATCCAGGCCCCCAGCTAGATTCTGTGATCTTTGGTATGTGGACAGACTCTCTGCACTCTTTGTATATGATTCTTTGGGTGATTCACTATAAAATAATCTTATAATCTATGTGTCTTCTATTGTATTTTTTCACTTGTAAAACCCCAAACCATGGAAAACCTGTTTAACTGCGTGATCATCAATGCAGCTCATTTTGAGATCCCCTTTCCAAGCCTTAAATCAGATTGCATTACGTGAATGGTTTGTGATTATATAAGGGCAAGTGACCATCCTTGGCTAATTAACATTTAATTACTGTTATGAGACCCCCCTCCAGAGCTCTTTCTGACAAACTTAACAACTAGCAACCTTCAAAATAATGACAGCTTTGATAGCCTGGATCTTGGTATGAGGGGAAGTTTTAGAACTGAACTACGATACGCATTTCATGTATGTGAGAAAAAAATCACTAGCTATGAAGAGATGGTTGAGTTTTGTTATTACGGTAGCATCCTCTGACTAATCTCAAGTGATAAAAATGATCTTCATTATGAATTGTGCATTATATTATGGTTAAGCTATTACAGTTAAAAAGGTCTGTCCAATAGCAAAGTCTCTTAAGTCTCAGCCTCCTCCTCTATCAGTGTCATAAATCTGTCTCACAGAATTACTTAAAATTATGCAAGACAATGTGTTGTTCAATAATAGCACATACAGTGCATGGTACATTGCATGTCCTTAAGAAATGATTGTTGCTAATAAAAGAGGAATGGGTTGAGGACTGTAGTGCTGAAGTTAACTTTTTGTAGACAGTGACAAGCAAGCTTTTGAAAGACCAACTCCCAGAATCAGGAAATTAGGAAAAAGTATAATGTCTTTTCTTTGGGTAGTTAGTTTGGGGTTTATAACAAACATCCCTAGAAAATATTCCTGTCTGTATATAATTGTAATATATTCCTGTTTGCATACCATTACTGCAGGCTGTGAAGATCTTTTGCATCTTAATAGTTTTCCCAGAAGAAATGAGATGGTCACAGTATTCTCACTCATTTCACAGAACAAGGAACACACACTATGGACTGTGATTACATTTAAAATATTCTGGAAAGTAATTTCATGAATCCAAAATTTTCAATCCTTTCAGATAGGCAGGGGAAAGTGCCAAAATAAATCCCCTTGAGAACATTTAGAATCAATGTAATACATTCTTTCCTTTATGTGAATATCTTCCTTCAGACTTAATGCGATAGGAATCTGGTTTAGCCTGGAAAAACACAATCAACAGAATTAGTTAATACCATGGAAATATTTCTATATATGGTAAAGTGAGGGGGAATGCAGTAAACCAGAACACTCCTTATTGTATGTAGGATTTTAGAGGTCCCATGTTATCTTTTTCTTGACTTTATCACTACTGCTTCATTAACTGACATATTCTCTTTTATCTTCACTTTTTAAAAATTTTTTTAAATGTATTTAGTACAGGGCCTACAGGGTCTCAATACACAGATCAGACTCAGTGATCCTCCTGTTTTCAGCCTCCTAAGCTCTGGGAATACAGGTTCATGCCACCATATCCATTCTCAGTGGCTGTCTCAGCATGCCCAGTGGCAGAGCTGGCATGGAATTGTCTGTATTTTAAATACTGTTACTCTACAGGTGAAGCATCAGTATTATTCATGTCTCATCCAACAACCACCACGTGGAATTTTCATTTCTGTCATGATTTTATCTGCACCACATTTGGCTACTTTTTCCATGTGAGACCTAGTTTCTGAGTGTAAATGTCTCCTTACCTTTTGGAAACTTCTAACTATAGGATACATATTTATCATGTCCTCTTGTTTCTGCTTCGTGAACCATTAATTTTACTTTTTTTCTCATTAAACTTTGTTTTAATGGGTCTCAAAATTCTGTGACAGATTTTTGGTCAAGTTGTTTCCATTAAAAAGTATTGATTTTAAAAACTAATAACTTAAAAACTGCCACACAGAAAAAAAAATTGTCCACAAAGCATTCTCCTTTCCTTATGAAGGTTTTACAATGCATTATTATCATTAACCAGTCTTTCACTATTAAACTTAGATAGCCATTTGGGAGAAAAAGTTCTGAGACCGGTCTTCTGCTACTGATTAACTCTGGGGTGGAAGGTGTTAGGGATAATATTTATTTAGCCTTCTGAGCTTTCTGGGCAGAGTTGGTGACTTTGCCAGCTCCAGCAACCTTCTTCTCCACAGCTTCAATGACACCCATAGCAACTGTCTGCCTCACATCATGAACAACAAAATGAACCCAGAAGTGGATAGTCAGAGAAGCTCTTGACATACATGGGTTTGCCTGGAACAATGTCAACAATGGCAGCACCACCAGACCTCAAAAACTTGGGCTCATGTTCCAACTTCTTACCAGACCAGTAATCAATCTTTTCTTTCAGCCCAGCAAACTTGCAAGCAATGTGAGCTCTGTGACAATTCAGTACAGGGGCATAGGCAGTACTTATCTGGCTAGGATGGTTCAGAATAATCACGTGAGCAGTGAAACCAGCTTCTTCCATTGGTGGGTTGTTTTTGCTGTCACTGGCAACATTGCCATCCTGGACATCTTTGACAGACACGTTCCTGAATTTGAAGTCCATATTGTACCCAGGAAGAGCTTCCTAGTGCATTTCAACAGACTTTACTTCAGTTTTGATGTTGATTGGAGCAAAGGTGACCACCATGACAGATTTGAGAACACCAGTCTCCACTCGACCCACAGGGACAGTGCCAATACAACCAAATTTGTAGACATCATGGAGGGGCAGCCGAAAAGGTTTGTCAGTTGGACGAGTGGGTGGAAGGATGCAATCCAAAGCTTTGAGCAGTGTGGTACCACTGACACTGCCATCTTTACGAGTGACCCTCCATCATTTGAACCAAGGTTTATTAGCACTTGGCTCCAGCTTATTGTCACCATTCCAACCAGAAATTGGCACAAAAGCTGCAATGTAAGGGTTGTAGCCAATTTTCTTAATGTGGATGCTGACTTCATTAACAATTTCCTTATATCTCTTCTGGCTGTAGAGTGGCTCCATGGAATCCATTTTGTTAACAGCAATAATTAGTTGTTTCAAAAAAATTAATTGTTTCATACCCAGTGTGTAAGCCAGAAAGTCATGCTCATGGGTCTGCCCATTCTTGGATGTACCAGCTTCAAATTCACCAACACCAGCAACAACAATCAGGACAGCACAGTCAGCCTGAGATGTGCCTGTAATCATGTTTTTTATGAAGTCTCTGTGTCCATTATGTGATCAATGATGGTCACATAGAACTTTCTGCTCTTAAATATCGACAGGGAGATGTCAACAATGATACCACGCTAATGCTCAGCTTTTGGCTTGTCCAAGACCCAGGCATACTTGAAGGAATCCTTCTACATCTCAGCAGTCTCCTCAATTTTTTTCTCCTTTTTTATTCATTTTATTGAGAAAAAAATTGCAATGAGATAGTTTCAAAACAGGTTGGTAGGAGAGTTACAACAATTAATTCATTGCATGTTGTTGTCTTTGTAGTAGTCATTAATAGCACAAGATGCAGAAATGATATCCTGTCCAAACACTATTAGTACAAATCTTTCTTCTCATTGAATTAAGAGAAAGTAGCTATAAATCTATCCTATTTTGTATATATAGATACAAAATGGTCCTTCATTTATATCCCCTTTTTTTTAGTTTTTTTTCAGAGATGGGTATTCCATTACCATCCAATTATTGTAGGTGTATGAATTCATCAAAATATTCCAGTATAGTTCAGTAGTCTACCACAGGAGTGGGTTATCCATAGGACTGACAATGTCCAAATCTGTTGACTTGAGCCTTGCACAACTCTGCATATTAACATGGCTTCACTTTTCATACCTAGTTTCTATTCTTTTCTGCTGAATGGTTAAGACCAAGATAAAGCAAGGCCTATATATCAAGAAATGTAACTTTTGTATCTGACAAGGTCAGTCAAGTCCCCTCAGGACTTATCCAGAAACTCTGTACTGTACTTTGTAGATCCTTTGTCAGTGTCAGCCATGTGGATGAGTCACAGCCATTGCTTCTCAAATTTTTCAATGGTTCTTTTGTCAATGCCACTGCATTTGTAGGTCAGATAGCCAGTGGTGGCGGACTTGCTGGAGTCCATGTGTCTGATGATTACAATATTTATGTGAGTTCTTTTCCTTTTCCATGTTCATTTTGATTTATTTTTTACATAATTTTATTGAGAAATAAATAGCAATGAGACAGTTTCAAATCAAATTGGTAGGAGAGTTCCAATAATTAACACATTGTATACTGCCTTCCTAGTGGTTACTTGTTGTACGAGATGCAAACATGATATGCTATTTACAAACACAATTAGAACAAATCCCTCTATTCCTTGAATTAAGAGAATGTAGCTATATATCTATCCTGACCATTTTGAATACACAGATACAAAATGGTCACTCATCTATATCCCCTTTTCTTGTTTAGTTCTATCATTTAAATATTATAGGTGTGTCTTTGAATCTAGCAGTTAATTGGAAGGATTCTCATCCTGACTAACTATATATACCGACACCAGTGAACTAAGCAACTGCACTGAAGATGGCAATTTGTAATAGTAGGTTCATGCTTGGAGTGCCTGTCATTCTGGTCTTCTGAATACATGTTGCTTGTTGCTTTGATTTAGAGGTGGTTTTCACTAACCTATGATCTTGTTGCAAAAAAGCAAATAATTTTACTTTAGACAATCTGATTAATTCACATCTTAAGCTTTACTTCGAAGTATTGTTCTTTCAGACTATGTCAAGTCTATCTCTGTGTACAATCCAAGTCCTATTATTTTAACTTAAGTTGTTCAAAGCTCTTTACTCTTTTTGCTATTCTTAGTACAATATCTGTTTTAGGCTCGTTCATCTCACCAGTTTCTAGAATAGCATATGCACTTAAGGAAAAATTGTGGAACACGTGAGTGAATGATATAAGGTGAACATATAAAAGAACTTCTCTTCTTATATTTCTGTACCTCTGGATTCAATGAATATGCTCCCAAATCATTACTTCAACTAGAATTTGGGAACTGTATCCCCATCTCCCTCACTCCTAATGTCTAGCACTCAGCAATCTTTAATACTTTTAAATATCTTGAAAACTCATTCCCTCTTCTCTCTCTATGCCTGCTACTACTGCTTTGTTTAGATGCTTGACATTTTTGTGCATTCATTATCCTCTTCTAATCCTTTACCATCACTGCAGGACATTTTCTTAAAGTGCAAATCTGACCATTTTATTCTGATGCTTAACACCCATCAGCAGACTCCCTATTGCTTTGGAAATGCAGTTCAAACTCTTAAGGCTGATCTCCACAAGCAGACTATATAATCTTAGCCTTCCTTCTTTAGCTTACCTCTTTTTACCCTCCCTGGTCCTTGCTGCTTATTTAGAATTCCAAGTTCCTGAAACTGGCCTTCTCATTTTTGTACAGATTCACTCTGCCTAGGATGCCACTTCCCCAACTCCTCGCTCTTCAAAACAAACTTTAAAGCCTTTTCTTCTCTGAAAAATTTTTTTAACTCTTCCAGGCAAAATGCATTATATTCTATACTCGCATGGTACTCTCCTCAGCCATAGTTGCTAAAGTTTTTTATGTTTTTTAATTGTTCTAAACTCTTCATTGGCTTGTCAACTCTTCTAGACAAGGTCCAACTCTTACTCACCTAAGGATGCATCAAACCTCTAGTTCCATATTTGTAGTCCTTTCTGTGATAAAATATCTGTGCCCCAAACATATAATGCACTCCAAAATTCAACAAAAAGTAGCATGTTTCAAACTAAAATGGGAAAAAGATTGAAGAGGCTTTACATCAAAAGAGTTACATAGATAGAAAATAAGCAAAAAAAAGATGTTCTATGTTATTACCTACCAGGGAAATAACAGTTTAAAACAATACGATACTAGACACACTTACTTAAAAAGATTTGAAATAACAAAGACTAATATATCAAATGTTGACAAGAAGGTGACTATAGAACAGCTGGCAATTTCTTAATAAATTAAGTCAACCCCTACCATATTATCTGGCCATTCTATCCTTACCTATTTATGCAATTTAAAAAAGAATTTGTCTATACAATGACAATCACAGAGTCTTTATTTGGAATAGACAAAAATTTGAGTCAACTTGAATATCTGTCAGCAGATTCATGAATAAACAAACTCTGATATACTCATAAAAAGGAATATGACTCAGCAATACAAACCATGAGCACTAACAAAATTTTGCTGCATGAAAGGTCAGTCAAAAAAAGTGTATACTTGTGAACTCTATTCATATAAAATTCTATAAAAACATCACCTAATCTATAGTGACCAAAAGTATGTTTATTCCTGAGGAATGAGATAGGATAGGATAGGATAGGATAGGATAGGATAGGATAGGATAGGATGGATAGGCTAGGTTAGGGTAGGGTTGGGTAGTGTAGCGTAGAGTAGGGTAGGATTGGATAGCATATGGTAGAATCGGATAGGATAAGAAGGAGAGGAAGAGAGATTATAAAAGGCACAAGGACATTCAGGCCATAAAGAATATGTTCTTTTTTATTGTAGTTAGTTTCACTGTTTTTTTTTTTAAATGTTAAACTTGGATTGTACTCGTATATATGATAATTGACATCTTAATTTGGCCTCAATAAGTGTGTTTTTGAAGCAAACATTTTTAAAACATGTTATCAAGAATTAATTCAAGGAAGGTTCTTTTAGCATAAATCTATTTAATTTTTTAAGAGAATAAAGAAATAGCAAACTCATTGAAGCCTCTAGCTTGGCAGGGAACATTGAACCAACATTTGTTACCTCTCTCACATTCTGTCCTGCACCCTGCTAGAGCGCAATATGGAAATTCATTTTGCTCATTCTCATCATGTGAGCTACAATCCCTTGTGTTTAACTAGCAACCAAATTAGAACTACATGCGTGTTTATCAACAACAAATGTATAGACTGTTGGAGGTCATACTGTGCTGGATGGAATGGTTATGCTGTCTCTCTTAATTAAAATGAGCTAAACCTAGGTTAAGAGAATGGTTTGAATCTCAGAAGCAAAGTGTTTTTCAACTACAAGATAATGAGTTTACAAACAGGATAACGTTAACAGTATGGCTGCAATTGAGACTTTTCTGAAGAAAGTGAAATTTTACTATTGGAAGAAAAGAAATGAGGAAGCCTAGAGAAAAAAGGATATGGCATAGGATAGGAACAATTTGAGAGGAGAAAATAATATATTGATGAAGCAAATCTTTAGGAATATAGCTCACTTATATTTTCAAAAATAGAATACACTGCTATATCACTGCAACTAAGAAATCACATACCTTATGTATCTATCATATTTATACACAAATTAAAAATGCATAATGAATAACATCTAAAATCATCATGGATCTATATAGTGTCTGTTTAGAAATACCAGCAGCTTCTGGAGGAAAATTCAGTGAGATTAACTTGTTCCCCTCAATCAGCCTAAGATTCCTGAGTAGTTTCCATTAAGAAGGAGCAAACACAGTTTTTAGGTTTTCTACTTAAACAGTAGCTCCTTCTCAAATCCTAATGACAATGTCTTAATCCTTACATTTTTTTCCACCTCCTCTTGATTTTGCTTTCATAACCAGTAGCCAGGGGTGAGAAATTACCTCTTTCCACAAAGTAGAAAGAAAGCTCATTTTAGCATTAAATTATCTAATGGTCTCTTGCTACCCAGAATATAGTCCTGGGACCAGCACCATTGGTATCACTTGAGATCCCACCCCAGGCTTTCTGAAACCAAATCTCTATTTTAACAAGATGGCCAAGCAATTTGTGTTCATATCCAACTTAAGTAATGTTTGCCTAATCTTCAAACATACTTTAACATAATGATTATCATTCTCTTTACTCAATTGAAAATAAGAAAAGGAAGATAAAATTGTTTGTCATTACCAGGCATGGTGGTCCATGCTTGTAATCTCAGCACTCATGAGGCTGAAGCAGGATTGCCATGAGTTGAAGGCCAGCTGACGTTACAAAATAAATTCAAGCACAGTCTTCAATACATGGAGAGGTCCTGTTTCAAAAAAAGAAAGAAAATATATTATTTGAAACTTCAGAATGGTTTCCATAATTCTAAATATGAAGTCATTCTCTCTTACATCATGCTTTTCTCCATGGAAAATGGAGTCAGTAGTTCTAGTCATAACTAACACCTCTCATAGTCTCATTCATTTCCTACTTGTTGACTCTCAAACTCTCAAACATGCATGATTTAGGGTAAACTTTGTCCACCTCTTAAAGTTTATGGAAAGAGCGACTTAATAAATCCCTTAATGTGAGAGACTGATCAGATGCTGCTTTTACTCATCAATATGGAGAACAAATAGCTTGATGTTCACACTGCCCCTTTGGGATGAAAGAAAGAGGAAAGAGATTGAAGAAGAAGGAAGAAGGAAAGATGGGAGCAGTTGTCCTAATTTGGCATACATCAGCCCTTTCATTAACCCTAGATATCCTCGCAATTTGCAAAGAAGATGGGTTGAAGTTATTCAGTTGCTTCTGCCGTGGGCCTCTGGATATTTGGTATCAGGCTTATGACCATTCTCTACAGTTTTTCCAGGTAGGTAAGCACAGAAATCTCTACAGAAATTTACTGTTGCTACCTTGATCAGTGGAGAAGTGTGAACCAGCTGTACTAGCCAGTGCACAAGGCTTTTTCTTCATAAAATACTTCAAGTCTATTATTACAAATAATGGCTATTTTGAGGTCTGTACCACATATCAAACTCTACTCTGTACTAGGTATTTAACAAATACACACATAATAGCCTTGAAACTGTTCTTCAGGAAATGCAGCTGGTGATGTTGGAGTCTGACTTCTATTTGGGGCCTATTTGAGGCAAGTTTAAGCATCTTTCTGTGATAAGACACTGTTATGACATACTTAACTTGCCCTCCTACCCCACTTTCAAGGCCTGGCTCAAAGGCCTCTTTCACGAGAAAGCTTCTCAGCGGCTTGGTAATATTTTCTACCCATAGCCTTCATTTGATACTTTTCAAATCATAGCTTCAACTTTTTCTTCCTTTAGCTTGAACTCTTGCTTCCTCCTACCATAAGTTGTAATTAATTTTGTTTATACCTATGGCTCACCTGCCCACCCAAACATCTGCCACCTTAAATGCTCTTTGAGAAACCAGTTCCTACCTTGTAGCAGTTCAGTGACATCATCAGTTGGCCTATGAACTGACTGACTTAGGCACAAATTCTCCCCTCTGGAAGCCCTGAAAGCTAAATGATCACTATTAGTCGAACATAGTTGAGTTCTCTTTACAGTGACTCCCTTCTCCTTCTCTGTTCAATTTGATTTCCAGGAGAATAAAAGCAGAGAAAAAAATTCTAGTGGCATTTCTTTTCTTGTATCCTTGTACTCCTCTAACTTTTGAGAATTAACTAAATGCCA
Organism: Octodon degus; assembly: GCF_000260255.1. NCBI lineage: Eukaryota > Metazoa > Chordata > Mammalia > Rodentia > Octodontidae > Octodon > Octodon degus. Next base: position 6,539,303 of record NW_004524645.1, on the reverse strand, counting down.
AACATTGTAGAGTAAACATGTTACATAGTTTAATTTTCATATAACTAACCCTGAACTATATGCTATTTTGCTCAGGACAATCCTCAAGTAGAGGGAGGCAGTTTGTATATGACCATACTAGGAAATGGAAGGACCAGAATGTGAATGTAGGTTATATATTATTCTTATTTGTTCATTAGTTGATGCAAGTGAAAAACAAAGTGAAGTGTGATAATGCATGTGTGTTTAGATCAATGTGGGTGTGGATTATCAAGAAGAATGGGATCTCCAGACTTTTCTTGTAACAAGTTCTTGATGAGGCACCATATTTCTACTTCCTGGTACATGTGCTCAGAAAATATAGATGAACCTTTTTTAGTTTGAGCTAGGCTCTGAAAGTATAAAGTCTTAGTGAGTGTTGGTGTCATTACTATTTTTATAAGTCATATATTAAAGAAAAATGTAACTGTTACTAATACTTTTCAGACTTCAATATAAATGATTTTTGAATAATTCAAATGTTGGATTATTCATATCCACTTGACCTTCTCCAGTAACAAATTTTTGAAAGTTGATGTTTTGCAGGCATTTGAAGAAGTCCTTATGCAAATGAAAATATCATGTCTGCTCAGATATTTGTGTAGGCTTTACAGTACACACACACACACACACACACACACACACACACACACACACACACCACAGCCTCTCAGAGTTCACCATCTTTTTTTGAAAAATAAGCTATATATTTGCTTCTCATTACATAACAGTGAAATTTTAAAATGGGCTTTTGAGAAGATGTTGACAATTGAAAGCTAATGCACGATTATACTAGCAGCAATTTAAAGAAGGAATATTTAATGTCAGCTTGGGATAAGTGATCTAGAGAGGTTTAGTGCAGCAGATGGATTTAAAACTACAGTTTGAAAGGTCAATAGAATTAAAGTAAGAAGCAGTGAAGGGAAGGGCATCTAGGGTTAGGTAAAATTGCATGGTAGACTAAATGCTACATAATGGAAAAAATGTCTATATACAGAAACAAATTTGCATCATTATTGTGCTTAGTTTGGACTTTAGCCTTGAGTACTAGAGAATATGTGTCTCAATTTGAACTTCATGATCCACAGCCTAAGAGGAGATATTAAAAAATGTGATTGAGATTATTGTTAGTTTCACCTGGCAACAAAGTTCAATGCTGAAGAAGTAACAATTATTGCTAATTATCTAACTGGCTTCTTGGGTCTTTGCAAGGGATAAAGTATAAGCTTGGCAATCACATTGGCTGGAGTCACCCAGACTTTCACACTTAGCCCCTGAAGAGTTTTGCACTTACTGCTTACGGGAGCAACAACTGAGCAGAAATATGACCAGTTAAACTCAATTGCTTCCATGGACACTGCTTAGGACCAAGAGGAGTCATTTACTATCAGCAATTCTATGATCAGCTGACAAATATAAAAGATTGTAAGAAATCACAAGATTATAGAGCACCTACCATATGGGAGGAGGGTTGTGTGTGTGTGTGTGTTTACACAAAAGCATGTTAAATCTTACAAAATTATCACAGAGGTAAGAATTATGATCTTAATTTACATGTGACAGAAGCAAGCTTCCACAAGTTTCCCAGTGCACTGACAGATTTGATATATCATCTTCCTCTCTAGGCAAAGCCAATGCACTGTAACATGTAGAAGTTAGTAGAATAAAACAATAAATCTAGAACCTGGAACCAACTCAAGTTACATAGAAACTTAAGGGAGATGAAATCTAGAAGCTCTAGAAGGAGAATCCAGAATAGAGAATTTTGGGGCCTGAGAAATAGCACAGTGGAACAAGTGCTTGCCTGCCAAGCACAAGGTCCTGAGTTGGGTCCCTGGTAACACCAAAAGAAAGAAAAGAAAAGTAGAGAACTTGGTTAACAATACCCTGAAAGAAAACTTTTGGTCTCTTCAACATGACTCACAACTGGCATAAGCACAGAGAGAAATAGTTTCTCTTCTTGTAGATATCAGTGGAAGGTCTACCAAGGAGAGGCTACCTACAGAGCATTAGTTGAGTCTTTCAACTGCATGCTTCATGGAAGCATGTTTATAACATCAAGAAGAAATAATAAAATGACATATCTCCTCAATGATTAATACATGTGATCCACAAGAACACTATGCCATAAGGGAAAATCGAAAAGAAAAAAAAAAAAAGACCACTTGAAGATCTGTTTTGACATAAGGGACATGATTTTATTTTATACAAGTAGTAATTGTTTATTGTGACTATCAGATCTGTAGGAAGATCTTTAACCCATAACTTTTACATTTTTCTCCCAGTGAGACCTGAGGTTCAACCATGTATGCTCAACCATTTCCTGAAGTTCTGTTTACATAATGGAAAAATGATTAGAAAGCATATTCTGGAATTAATTTACACTTAATGGCTAAATTTCATGAGTATATTTACTTGCTTAATTTTTTCAAATAAAATAATTGAATCAGTCCTGTATGATATATCTAATAAAATACATAGCAGTCCTAGCCCAAGTCCGGTGAGTGTGTAAGAAAGCTTCCTGCAACCCTGCACCAGCGGGACCAGTCCCAGCCCAGGTGCAGGGTGGGCCAGACCCTCTCCCACCCCCTTGGGACGCCCCCAACCACTCTGCAACACCACCAAAACCCCACCCACCGAGTAGGAATTTCTGCCATGTTCCGGGAACCCCCAGACCCAGTCGTAGCCCAGACCCAGTGAGTGTGAGGGAGAGCTTCCTCTCCCCCCTACTCCAACTTGACCCTTCCAGGCACAGCTCAGGCCTGGCATACATGCCTGGGGTGTAACCCTGCAGCTGCAAAACCTGCAGAGAGTGTAGAGGATAGAACCACCCAGATAGTCCAGGGGAAGAACATCTTGCCACAGGGGCATAACAGGTTCACCCTCAAGGGAAGCAGCGGGAAGGAGCTGAGCACAGCAGCCAGACCCGAGCCAGGCACACCTGGATAAGTCCAAACTTTGTAGAGCTGCACCTGAACTTCAGTACGTGAGAAGGTTATAACTACAACAAAGATCTACAACAAAGGTCAGAAGGCAGTGCTACACAAAATATGAGAAGGAACAAAATGCAACCTCAGAACCCAAGCCCACCTGTAACAAGTGCAGAGGACACTAACACAGAATAAATTGAAAATAACAGAGCTGAAAGCAATGAATCAACAGCTTCTGAAATAAAGAAACAGCTGGAGAAAGGTATAGAGGACATTAGATTGGAAATAAAAAAAGAAATCCCTGAATTAACAACATCTGCACTAAAGAATCAAATGCAGAAACATAGGGAGGAAACCCAGTGCCCACCCAGAACAAGTGCAGAGGACACTATCTCGGCTCAAAAGCATGAATTAATAGTGTCAATAGTA
>NW_004524645.1:6534896-6535826 GCF_000260255.1 Octodon degus | reverse complement strand
TTAAAACCACATGGAGATATCATCTCACCCCAGAAAGAATGGCTATCATAAAGAAATCACCTAACAACAAATGTTGGAGAGGCTGCCAGGAAAAAGGAAACCTTCTCCACTGCTGGTGGGAATGTAGACTGGTGCAACCATTATGGAAATCAGTATGGAGACTCCTTAGAAAAGTTGGGCTGGAAATCCCCTTTAAACAAGCTAGCTATTCCTCTACTCGCAATTTTCCCAGAGGATCTGAAAACATCATATCATAGTGATATATGTGTGACTATGTTTATAGCAGCACATTTTGTGATAGCCAAATCTTGGAAACAACCAAGATGCCCATCACCTGAGTAATGCTTGAAAAAGATGTGGTATTTTTGCACAATGAAGTATTATTCAGCTATTAAGAAAGATAAACTCCAAACCTTTATATTGAAGTGGATGCCACTTGAACATATGCTCATAAGTGAAATAAACCAGACACACATGTGTAAGTATCATATAGTCTCCCTAGTATAAGAATTCAAAAGAAGAAATACAAATAGAAAGATATAATACAAGTGAAAGGAAAGCAGGATCTCTAGGACGCACTATTCAAGAGGGAAAGGAGAAGAACTAGGAAACATGACAATGTCAAGCCATACAGTTATGTGTAAAGGATGAGCAAGGCAATATTCCTGCGAATCATCATAAGATTTTTTAATCTAGCAGTTATTTTGAAAAATTCTCATCCTGACTGACTATATATACTGATACTTGTGAACTAAGCTACTGCACTGCAGATGGTAATTTGTAATAGTAGTTTCCTGTTTGGAGTGACTGTCATTCTGGTATTCTGAATATGGGCTGCTTGTCATGACATGCCAGTGGCTGCTATGATGTCTTTCGGGTAGGTGGATGTTCAAGAAGGGGGTGGTGTATGAAAGCAAGAGAAAGGAAAAG
>NW_004524645.1:6531848-6534391 GCF_000260255.1 Octodon degus | reverse complement strand
CACATGGTTGACCCTGACAAAGGTTCTACCATATGAGGTACAGGATCTCAGGATAAATCCTGAGGGGATTTCACTGACCTTCTCACATCCAAAAGGTACAACTCTTGTTGCATAGGTCCTGCTTTATCTTGGTCTTAACCATCCAGTAGAAAAGTATGAAGATGAAATATAGGAAGTAAAGCCATGGTGTTATGTTGATCTGTGCGGGACTCAGGTCAACAATTTCTGACATTGCCAGTTAAACAGAAGACCCAATGCTATTATGGGTTACTGGACTGTTTTAGAATTTTTTGCTGAGTTTACACACCTATAATATTTAAATAACGGACCTTAAGAGAAAAAGGGTATACAGATTAATGTCCATTTTGTATCTGTGTATTCAAAGTGGTTAGCATAGATATATAATTACATTCTCTTAATGAATAGAATGATTTGTTCTAATGGTCTTTGTAAATAGGATCTCATGTCCGCATCTTGTACAGCAATTAACCACTAGGAAGAATGTATGCAGTGTGTTTATTTTTGAAACTGTCCTAGCGATTTGATTTGAAACTGTCTCATTGCCATTTGATTATCAATAAAATTATGAAAATATATATATAATATCTAATGATTTAATCCTGAATTTAACCTTGTTGCTCAGGATGGGGTGGGGGACAAGAAACACTGTATCCCTATCTCAATCAGCATCTAGCTTCCCACTAGAATGTATCAGCCATCTCATGCTATGTTGAAGAAGAATGACCATGTATTTATTCCTAATAGCTAAACACTCAGAATGGTTACTTTTGTACAAAAAATGTGCCTATTTGATTGTGATTTTGACTGATTTATGCCTTTGTCTTGGAACAGAACAGAGAAAAGAAATAATAAAGCAATGATATAAAATTTAGTCAAATATCAAGACATTGACTAATGAAGAAATTGCTAGGGAAGACATAAAGACAACAACAATAATGTGAGCACATTATACTTAAAAAAGAAGGGCATGCTTTTTCACAATTTGGCTTCTGTAAGTGGAGAACGTAATATTGCTTGGTTGGTTGAATTCTAGTATTAGAGGTCTTTGAATAATTTTAGGTTTACAAAAGAGTTTGAAAGATTGTACAAAGGGTTCCCAAATATCTTTCAACCATCTTGCCCTAATGTTAAAATAATACATAGTCACGTAAGAAAGGCTTTGATACCAAATTAGTTTGGAGGAGTTGTCTATAAATTAAAAATATCAGTAAAATGTGACCCTAAAATTAAGGACAAAGTAACCATAGAAATTTGAGTAAGAACAAAAGAATGCATAACTTCTGTAAAATCTTATGGATATTAAAAAAAATCAATTTTAAGTAACCTCATTTTAACTTACCTATTTATTTATTTATTTGTTTGTTTATTTAACTTTTTGTATTTTACGTAATGGTCTACAGGGTGTTTAGGGTCTCACTGCTAGATCAGACTCATAGTGATTCTCCTGTTTACAGCCTCCCAAGAGCTGGGATTACAGGTGTGTGCTACCACGCCCAGTCTCAATTGCTGTTTCAGTGTGCCCCAAAGGCAAGTCTAGCAGGCAGGCCCAGGGATCTAACCCCCAGCCCCTGCACCTGCTTGCAGGCACTTTAATCTGCTGAGCTATTTGGCCAGCCCTTAACTTATCTTTTTAGAATGTCAATAGAGTTGCATGCTTTGTGAAAAAGGAAAATACTTTCATTTTAGATAATTTTTTGTATAACATAAACTATATATTATTAACAAGTCATGTGATAGTAACACATCCAAATAGTTGCAGTAATTGTTCTTCTTTTGAATGGCAAACTGACACTGTGAGTCAGAAAATACAAACATCTATCAAAATTTCTGACCAACATAAGGAGTAATTTCTTCAAGTACTTATTTAGTTTTTTTTTTTTTTTTTTTTTTTTTGTGGAACCGGAGATTGAACTCAGACCCTTGCACTTGCCAGGGAAGTGCTTGTCCCACTGAGCTATCTCCCCAACCGCAAGTACTTATTTAATTAAATAACTTTCCTCCTTTGTAGAAAAATGGGTGAATGTGGGCACATTGTATTTATTTATTTAATTCATTTTAATGAGGAAATAAAAGATAAAATAGCAACGAAACAGTTTCAAAATAGGTTAGTAGGACAGTTACAATAATTAGTAATTGCATATTGTTTTCTTCATAGTAGTTATTCAGAGGAAAACTAACAGTACTGAATAACAGTAGTTTTTCAGAGGATATCTTGTCTAAACAATATTAGTACAAAAGTTTATTCTCAATAAACTAAGAGGAAGTAGCTGTATATCTATACTAGTTTGTGTATACCATATATATTTTTCTCATAAAGTAATGGTATTTTATTTATACTTTTTTAACACCCTGTAGGGATTTAAATTTTAAAATATCCATGCTTGTTGGAAAATAGCATTTCAATTTTATGTCTAAAGTGTTTGAGGGCTGGAGAGATGGCTCAGTGGTCTAAAGCACCTACTTAGAACAAGCTTAGCAAAAGCATCAGGGACCGCGGTTCAATCCCCCAGCACCACATGCCA
>NW_004524645.1:6527048-6531705 GCF_000260255.1 Octodon degus | reverse complement strand
TTACAGGGTAATATCATTAAGGTTCTCTTCTGGATGTTTAACAACTAAAGTTTGCAGCCCAAGAATTAGAGACATAGATGGGCTAAGAGGATAGTGAATATTTTTGCCTTAGCACTTCAAGGTCAGTGAAGAGTCAGGACAAAGATAAACCTCTGCTATGACATGCTGTAACTAAGTGCTGTCTCAAATTTTCTGATCAAGGAGATTATGAGGCCACAGAGGGCATATTGTTTTGAGAAGAGAAGTACGAAAGGAGCATAGAGTGAAAAAACTTCAGTAAGGACAGAGTTTTGGTGCTGCAACCTTCAATTTTTTCTCTTCCTGTTTTTTGAAAGCAACCTTCCCTGGTAACTGGGTCATAAATTCTTTGGAGTTTGCATATCATTTTTCCAAGACAAGATAATTGCACTCTATCCAGATACCAGGTTCTAATCAAGTTCCCTTATGAATTTGCTAGGCTGTGCATTGCATTCTAGTGTATCAACTATCTTGTGTTTAAGAATGTACTGAATGTACTTATAGTAGAAAATTGTAGGTAAGTTTTGATTGTATACATTTATTGATTTTCCTATAGCACGCCTTTGAATTATATTGTTTATTATGTCCATTTTTGTAAGATTATGTTCTCATTTAGGTTTCTTTCATATTCAGCTTGAATATAATATTAAGTATGTATTTAATTAAATAACTTTTAATTAAATATGGAATTATCTATGGAAACAAGAATAAGGAAGTGGGAGTGAAACAGGAAAAGAAGAAAACCAACATGACAATGAGTTGCCCAAGTTACTTCTGTAAAAAATGAAGTTTGATTCTAATGGAATCTTCTGAGAAGTATATAAAATATTACTGAAATTTGACCATGGGTTCTTGGAAAGTTGCCCTTCAAATGTTGACTCTTCTTCACTGAGGAACTATGTGGGTAATTTAGGGTCAGAGAATTTTCTAAGGAAACCCAAGAAGATGTGCAGTGTGCACTTCAGTGGGGCATTATCAATACAATTGTGACTGGTCCTCTGAGGTTTATCCATCTGACTCAGCTAAGGTGAAACAAGAAGTGGACTGAGAAACGGTGATGTGGACATCTCTGTTTCTATTAGACTTTAGCCTAAAGATGTTTAGAATCAAGACTCTTAAGGAAATATGATCATAAAGGACAGGAAGAAGAGCACAGGGTTCACTCAACTGGCCCTGTCAAACAGGAAAATGCTCTTTCTCTGAGCCTCTGATTTTGGCTAGAAATCTTGTAGACATCATTAAAAGAAAATTCAATGAGATATTATCTTGGATAGGTATGCTCTGCATACATGTTAAAATTTTACATGTGTATATTCCTTTGAGGTTTCCATTTTTAGTAGAATGGGTAAAAGAAACTTTATATATTAAAAATTCAAGGGATCAGGGAGATAGCTCAGTAGAATAAACACTTGCCTGGCAAGCCTGAGTTCAATCGCTGGTTCCACAAAACAAAGCACTATCCACTCATCCAATTCTATGTCTCCTTAGGGATTCTTCTTTTGATAGATATCTTTTTATCAATAAATTAAATAAATGAGTACAAAGTTCTTGAGAGCTCTTATAAATCTCAAGCATATAAATAAACCTTACCATCATTAATTTTGTTTATCATAAATTATAAAGTAGGACGACTGGTTGAAAGCATCAACTAACCAGTACTATGACTAATTGCTCCCTTATTTCAGACTAGTTGCAGGGAATATGTATTCCTTGAGAAAGAGCCTGTCTAGATGGACTCAACATCTAGCTTTACTTACCACATTTATCAAAAATGTTAGAATTGACAAGAAACAATTCTCAGACCCAGTCCAAGCCCAGGCCCGGTGAGTGTGTGGGAGAGATTCCTGCCACCCTGCGCCTGTGGGACTTACTGGTCCCAGTCCAGGCACAGTGTGGGTGAGACCCTTTTGCACCCGCTTGGGACACCCACCATCACTCTGCAGCACCTCTTCCACCCCGCCCGCCGAGTAGGATTTTCTGCCATGTTCCAGGAACACCCAGACAAAGTCCTAGCCCAGGCCTGGTGAGCATGTGGGAGAGCTTAGGACTCCCCTGTGCTGGCGGAACCTATTGGTCCAGCCCAGGTGCAGCATGAGTGAGATGCTCTTCCACTCCATTAGAATGCCCCCCATGACTCCGAAGTACTCCCCCACTCCACCAGCCCAGTAGTAATTTCTGCCACGTTCTGGGAACCCCCAGATCCAGTCCTAGCCCAGGCCCAGTGAGTGTGTGGGAGAGCTGCCTCGCCTCCTTATACCACCCTGTCCCTTCCAGACTCAGCTTAGGACTGGCATACAGGCCTGGTTGAAACCCTGCAGCTGCAATCACTGCAGAGAGTATAGGGGACAGAATCACCCAGCTAGTTTTTAAGGCAGATGCTCTTAAAAACTGGGGACGGAGAGATGGCTCAGTGGAATAAGCGCTTCCCTGGAGCAGAACATCTTGTCAGAGGGGCACAACAGGTTCACCCCCAAGGGCACCAAAAGGAAGGAACTGAGCACAGCAGCCAGACGCAAGCCAGGCACAGCAAGGATAAATCCAAACTTTGAAAATCTACACGTGAAATTCAGTAGGTGCTAAAGATATAACTGCAACAAAGATCTACAACAAGGTCAGAAGACAATGCTACACATAATGAAGAGAAAGAACAAAATGCAATCTCAGAACCCAAGCCCACCCATAACAAGGGCAGAGGACACTAACACAGAACAAACTGGGAATCACACAGATGAAAGCAAAAAAATCAACAGCTTCTGAAATAAAGAAACAACTGCACAAAGGTATAGAGGAACTCAGATTGGAAACAAAAAAAGAAATCCCTGAATTAATAACATCTGCAGTAAGAATCAAATGCAGAAACGTATGGAGGAAAAACAATGCCCACCCAGAACAAGTGCAGAGGACACTAGCTTGGCTCAAATGTATGAATTAATAGCGTCGATAGTAAATAAGCAACAGCAGAAAGTAATAGAGGATCTCAGAGTGGAATTCTTTTCTACTAGCTCAGCTCAAATGTAAGAATTAGTAAGCAACAGCACAAAGTTATAGAGCAACTCAGAGATGAATTCTTTTCTGAAATAAAAAAAGAAATCTCAGAACTCATAGCATCTGCAGTAAAGAAGCAATTACAGAAACATAAGAAGGAAACCCAATCTGAAAAAAAAAAGCACTAAAAGAATTTATAACTGCTTATAAGGCAGATGCTGATAAGAAAAAATAGAGGCGATTAGAAAATTGACAGATTCCTAGAATGAGCAATACAGGAAAGAAATAGATCGCATGAATCAGAGTCAAAAAGATAGAGAGGAAATTAAAATCTCAATCACAAGCTTGCAAAATCGTTTAAGTGAAAGTGAAGACAGAGTTTCACATCTTGAAGACGCTGGTGCAGCTAGTGAAAAGGTAAGAAGGGATCTCTTAAAAACTGGGGACGGAGAGATGGCTCAGTGGAATAAGCGCTTCCCTGGCAAGTGCAAGAACCTGAGTTCAATCCCCGTTTCTAAAAAAAAAAAAAGAAAAGAAAAGAAAACAAACAAACAAAAAAACAAATAGGATGCAGGAAAGAATAATCCATCACCTGCAAGATGATGCAAAGATCAACAATATGAGAGTAATAGATATCAATGAGAAAGGAGTCAATACAAATGGCATTAAAAAAATATAGGCAGAAGTAATATCAGAAAACTTCCCAAATATGAAGAAACAAGCTGACATTCTGGGGCTGGAGAGATGGCTCAGTGGTCTAAAGCACCTACTTGGAACAAGCTTGGCAAAAGCACAGGGACCGCGGTTCAATTCTCCAGTACCACATGCCAGCCAGCCGCGCCCCCTGGTGGGCTGAGCTGGCCACACACATACACACACACACACACACACACACACACACACACACACATACACACACACAAATGTTAAAATAAAAAAAAAAAGCTGACATTCTGGTAATAAAAGCATACAGAATGCCAAGTAACCTTAACCCAGTGAAAAACACACGGAGACATATAATAGTCAAGATCTCAGAAATTCAGCACAAGAATAATCTACTGAAAGCTGCTAGAGAAAAGAGGCACATCACATTCAAAGGAAAACCCATCAGAATTATGGCTGACTTCTCTTCACAAACCGTGAAGGAAAGAAGAGCATGGAGCAGAGTACTTCAAGACCTCTATAAAAAAAAATCCAGCCCAGACTACTATACCTGCAAAACTCTCTTTTAAGTTTGATGGAGAAGTGAAATACTTTTATGACAAAGAACAGCTAAAAAATTTCATTATGACAAAGCCAACCCTGCACAGGCTACTGAAAGATGTTCTAGAGAGGGACCAAAATGATCAGAGCTACGTGAATGAGATCAGAAGCAACAAAATAAATAAGGAAAGCAATTAAACACAGGAGAAAAAGGAGTAAAAGGTAACAGGTAAATAACATGTCAATCATAAGTCAACACATATCAATTCTAACCATCAATGTAAATGGATTCAATTCATCAATTAAGAGAAATAGACTGGCACAATGGATTAGAAAAGAAAATCTAAAAACATGTTGTATACAAAAAAACACATTTAACTCGTAAAGACATTCATAGGCTGAAAGTCAAAGGATGGAACACAATACTACATAGCCCAGCACCTCAGAAAAA
>NW_004524645.1:6521908-6524129 GCF_000260255.1 Octodon degus | reverse complement strand
AAAGACAAGGCAGGAGGCATTACAATTTCTGACTTGAAATTATACTACAAGGCTACTGTGATAAAATCAGCATGGTACTGGCAACAAAATAGACCTGAGTATCTGCAATAGATTAGAAGACGCTGAATCCTCTATGAGCACACTCAGCCACCTTATCTTTGACAAAGAGGCCAAACATACTCACTGGAAGAAAGACAACCTCTTTAACAAATGGTGCTGAAAAAACTGGCTCTCTACATGCCGAAAACTATAACTTGACCCAGGTCTATCACCATGCACTAAACTAAAGTCAAAATGAATTAAAGATCTAAACATTAAAGCAGAGACACTAAATCTGGAAGAGAAAGTAGGAGGAACTCTTGAAGACATAGGGGTAGGCAAAAACTTCGTGAACAGAAATTAAATTGCACAGGAACCAGTTGAAAAAATTACAACTGGGACATGCACTTACTGAGTTTTTTCACGTCAAAAGAAATTACCAAAAAAGTGAAAAGGCAACCCACAAATTTGAAAAATATCATGAGAAATAAGAACTCAAAACAAAGGTCTGCTCTCTAGAATTTATAAATAACTAAAAAAAAAAAAGGCTCCATAATTTAAAGACCCAATCCAGAAATGGGCATCCGAGATGAACACACACATGCTTCTCAGAGGATGAAATTAAAGAAGCGAATAAATACATGAAAAAATGCTCCACATCACTAGCCACCTGCGAATGCAAATTAAAACAACGTTGAGATATCATCTCACCCCAGAAAGACTGGCTATCATAAAGAAATCACCCAACAACAAGTGTTGGAGAGACTGTGGGGAAAAAGGAACCCTTCTCTCCTGCTGGTGGGAATGTAGACTGGTGTAACCGTTATGGAAATCAGTGTGGAGACTCCTTAGAAAATTTGGACTAGAAATCCCAATTAAACCAGCTACTCCTCTACTGGGAATTTTCCTGGAGGATCTGAAAACATCATATCATAGGGATATATGTGTGACTATGTTTATAGCAGCACAATTTGTGATAGCCAAATCTTGGAAACAACCAAGATGCCCATCATCTGAGGAATGATTGAAGAAGTTGAGGTATTTTTACACAAGGAAATATTATTTAGCTATTAAAAATGATAAACTCAAAGCCTTTATATTGAAGTGGATGCCACTTGAACATATAGTCATAAGTGAAATAAACCAGACAAACGTGTAAATATCGTATAGTTTCCCTTGTATAAGAACACAAAAGAAGAAATACAAATAGAAAGGTATAATACCAGTAAAAGGAAAGCAGGATCTTGAGGACTAACTAATCAAGAGAGGGAAAAGATAAGAGCTAGGAATCATGAAAATGTCAAGCCATACAGTTATATGTCAAAGATGGGCAAGGTAATGATGCTGAGATTCTCCAGAAGATTTTTGAATCTAGCAGTTTATTGGAAAGATTCTTACCCTGGCTAACTATATATACTGATACCTGTGAACTAAGCAACTGCACTGCAGATGGTAATATGTAATAGTAGTTTCATCTTTGGAGTGCCTGTCATTCTGGTCCTCTGAATACTGCCTGCTTGTCATAGCAGCAACTGGCATGCTGTGCTGTCTTCTCGGTAGATGATTGTCAAAACGAAGGGGGTGGTGAATGAAAGCAGCGACAGGGAAAGTAATATTGTGGGACTGTCCTGCTTCAAGGTTGTATATGGTTATTTTTTTGAACTTATGTGTAAACATAAGAAGTATATAATTCTTTATGCCTACTTTTAACATACATTCTAATTTTTAAATTTTTAAATCATATTCTTCAGGGAGATAAAGTTCAACAAACATATCAATACTTGATGAAAAATACCTGGTCCATGTTATGCCTAAGATGTTTGATATGCAGACAGATAGTGAGGTTAAGCTTAACAATCTAAGTTGTATGTTAATAACAATAAGCTTGTCTTGTGGATGGTTCATAACCTAAGTTTGCAGACCAAAATTAGAGAAAAAGGAGGGCTGAAAGGAAAGCCTACTTTTTTGCCCTGGCCTTCCAAGGTCAATTAAGGCTCAGGACATATGAGAACTTGCACTCTTACATCATGTAACTTGGTAGCGCCCCAAATTTTCTGATCAAGGAGGTAATGGGGCCAAAGAGGAAAGTGATCGATGATGTACAGTGTGCTTAAGGAGAGTCTCATGGAGAGAAAACATTTTCTCAGGCTTTCACAGAGAGCACATTACCCAAGCAATGGCC
>NW_004524645.1:6519633-6521395 GCF_000260255.1 Octodon degus | reverse complement strand
AAAAACAATTCTCTTTCCAAATTTGATAGTTTAGAGTATATGACTGTAGAAAGTTATATGTATATCCTCTAGTAATCAAAGGAAAGTATACCTCCACTGTAAACATATCCAGCCTACTTAATTACATAATTTTAGTGGGATGATTCTAAAGGTTTGTACCTAAGAAAAGATGTAATATCAGATTGCAAACCATGAACAAGATGAAATTGTGATGATCTTAAACAGAGACTTCCTTTAGTTTACTAAAAATGTTGTTTACTTGAAAAGAATCCATTCAAATTTTAATCCCCTTATGCAGAATCTGTTACTACAGACCCATTATCCCTTGAGATCAATAAAAAGACTATCGGCTTTGTGCTGTTCGTCATTTCATCTCTCTCACATAAACAGAAGGAGCACTAGATGAAAATATACTGTTCCAGGAGGGGAATGCCTTCTTTTCCAGTTTTTGTTAAACAACTAAGTATAATCAATGAATCTGCATGAAAAAGACAGACATGTTATTGGTAATTTGACTTTTGAATGTAGACAAGGGAACAATTTAATATTTCCTGATTGCTTAAATTGTAGATTAGCGTAATAGAAAGATGGACAAAAATCCAGCAGCCATTTTATTATAAGAATAATATGAATAAATAATAATATGTATAATTATCATAAATATTTTGTCCTACATTAAATGACACCATGTGCTCCTGAGTTCCTGCAGTTTATTACTGAATAATACATTATCTCCTCTTCTTCCTCAAAACTGGTTACTGAAGATAACCATTAAAATACCTATTTACAGTGCTTTCTCAAGAATAATAAACCTTTTTATGCATAAATTTTATGACCTTTGTTACTCTTATGACCCTTTTACTTTTAATAGTCATGTCTACATATGTTTATATGCATGTACGTATACGTTTATACCTGATTGTATGCATTTTCAATTTTCTGAAATTTAGCCCTATTTCTTTAGTTGAATTTAACAAGTAAATAAATTCTAGCGAAATGTACTTCTGTCATTATCTTGATGACTGTATTAGTTATCTTTTCATTACCGTACTGAAATACCAGAAACACTCTGCTTATGAAGCATAAAGGTTGATTTAGCTTGCAATTCTGGAGATTAAACTTCTAACTGGTATAGTGAATGTTCTGAGGCTAAGTACGTTCATTGGTTGTGTCAATCTGTGGCATGGATAGCACTGGCAAGAATATCAAGCAAGTAATTGCATTTTCAACCAGGAAGAAAACACAGAAAAGGTTAGGCTTTCTCCTCTTATTACAATCATCTCATGAAAATTAAAAAAGTTTTAGGAGAAATACCTTGCAATGTAAAGACTCTCTAATAAACCCTACATTTTGGGAAGTTGTCAGTAATTTTATTAGTATATATTACTTTTACAGACTAGTGAATTTAATGTTGGTGTGTTTGTAAATGTATATAACACATTTTGATCATTTCTTCCATTATAACACCTCCCCTTTCCTAACTACTCTCACATTTAATTTTTTGTTCATACATGTTTGCAGTACATGATGATTATGTTTAATATAGGGGATTGGTACAGGTATACAACCTATCTCAATTTTCTAATTCTTCCCTCCTTCTGCCTCTGTTTTTTTTCTTTCTTTCTTTATTTTTTTTTAATTTTTCAACAAATAATACACTGCATATGTTCTTCTTAGTGGTTAATTGCTGTACAAGATGCGGACTTGTGATCCTATTTACAAACACCATTAGAACAAATCATTCTTTTCATTAACAGAATGT
>NW_004524645.1:6508092-6512933 GCF_000260255.1 Octodon degus | reverse complement strand
TGCATTGTAGCAGGAAGCTCTCCACACACTCACTGGGCTAGGACTGGGTCTGGGGGTTCCCGGAAGTCGGCTCTTTACCTATTCTTATTCCTTTTATTTGTCCGTCTTGTCTAAGGGCTCTAGCCAATGATTCCAGAACTATATTGAATAGGAGTGGGGAAAGAGGACATTCTTGTCTTGTACCAGATCTAAGAGTAAAAGTTTTAAGTTTTTCCCCATTTAGAATTATGTTAGCAGTTGGGTTTTCATAAATGGCTTTTACCAGATTGAAGTAGAGGCCATCCATTCTAATTTTCTGTAGGATTTTGAACATGAATGAGTGTTGGTCTTTGTCAAAAGCCTTTTCTCTATCCATTGAGATGATCATGTGGTTTTCAGTTTTCTCTCCATTGATATAGTGTATTGCATTTATAGATTTTCAAATACTGAACCATCCTTGCATCCCTGGAATAAATCCTACCTGATCATGGTGTATGATCTTCTTGATGATTTGCTGTATTCTATTTGGTAGGGTTTTATTGACGTTTTCTTTCATCTATGTTCATGGGGGAGATTGGCCTGCAGTTCTCTTTAGTGTTTGCATCTTTCCCTGGTTTTGGTATCAGTATAATACTTGCCTAAAGGAATGATTTTGGAAGGATTGCTTCCTTTTCAATTTCATGGAAGAATTTGAAGAGTATATGGACTACATCTTCTATAAATTTCTTGTAGCATTCAGCTGTGAATCCATCAAGACCTGGTCTTTTCTCTGTCAGAAGGTTTTTTTTTTTATTACATCTCGTATATCATTGGCTGTTATTGGGCTATTGATAGTGGTTATATCTTGTCTATTCAGTTTTGGTAATTTGTACCTTTCTAGGAATCAGTCCACTTCATCTGTGTCATCTATTCTGTGAGAGTAAAGATTCCCAAAGTAGCTATTGATAATCTTCTGAATTTCCACTGGGTTTGTGGTAATTACACCTTTTTTATTCTTTATTGCTTGTATTTGAATTTTTTCTTTCCTCTTTTTCATGAGATTAGCTAGGGACTTATCCATTTTATTTAATCTTTCAAAGAACCAGCTTTTTGTTTCTTTAATTCTTTGAACTGTCTAGTCTGTCTCAATTAAATTAATTTCTGCTCTAACCTTTATTGTTTCTTCCCATCTTTGAGCTCCAGGTGTTTTTTTTTTTTTTTTTCACTTCCCTTTCTAGTTACTGGAGGTGCAGTATTTGGGTATTTATTTGTTCCCGTTCTGTTTTCCTAATGTGTGAGTTCACAGCTATGAATTTCCCTCTGAGAATTGCTTTCAACATCTTCCAATAATTTTGATATGTTGTGCTTGAATTTTCATTGAATTGTAGATATTGTTGAATTTTTTGTTTAGTTTCATCTGTGACCCATTGGTTGCTGAGTGGGGTGTCATTTAATTTCCATGTATTTAAGGTTTTTTTCTGGTTTCTTTTGTCATTTACTTCCAGTTTCTTAGCACTGTGGTCCGATAATATGCATGGGATAATTAATGTTTTCTTGCATATACTTAAGCATGACCTATGGATCAATATGTGCCCCTTTTTAGAAAATGACCCATGCACAGCTGTAAAAAACGTGTATTCAGTATGTTTGGGAGAAGACACTGTATATACGCACTAAGCCCATTTGTTTCAAGTTCTGGCTCATTTCTGTTGCTTTTTTGCTAATTTTTTGTCTGGGTGACATATCTTTTTGGGATAAGGGGGTGTTAAGGTCTCCTGTTAAGATTGTTGTGCTGGATATTAAATTTTTCATCTCCATCAGGATTTATTTTATACACTTGGGTGCTTCCATATTTGGTGCATTTGTATTTATGAGTGTTACCACTTCCTCTTCTTTTTTTCCCCTAACCAGGATATATTCACCTTCTTTATTTTGCTTGATCATTCTTGGTTTGAGGTTGAGACTGTCTGAGAATAGGATTGCTACCCGTGCTTTTTTCTGAGGTGCTGTGGCATGTAGTATTGTTTTCCATCCTTTGACTTTCAGACTGAGAATTTCTTTATGAGTGAAATGTGTTTCTTGTATACAGCATATTTTTGGATTTTTTCTCCTAATACACTGTGCCAGTCTATTACTCATAATTTGTGAATTGATTCCATTTACATTGATAGTTATTAATGAGATGCACTGACTTATGATTGACATCTTAATTATCTGTTGCTGTTTTCTACTTTTTCTTCTGTGCTTAATTGTTTGCCCTATTTATTTGGATGTGTCTGATCTCATTTGTGGAGTTCTGATCATTTTGGTCCCACTCTAGAAAATCTTTCAGGAGCTTGTGTAAGGTTGGCTTTGTCATTATGAAATTTTTTAGTTGTTCTTTGTCATGGGAGTATTTCACTTCTCCATCAATCTTGAAAGAGAGTTTTGCAGGGTATAGTAGTCTGCCCTGGAATTTATTTTCATAGAGGACTTAAAGTACTCTGTTACATGCTCTTCCTGCCTTCATGGTTTTGACATGAAGTCGGCCATAATTCAGATGGGTTTTCCTTTGAATATGATCTCCTTTTCTCTAGCGGCTTTCAGTATATTATTCTTTTGCTGGATTTCTGGGATCTTGACTATGTCTCCATGTGTTTTAATTGGGTTGAGGTTACTTGGCATTTTGTATGCTTCCATTATGTGAATGTCAGATTTTTTTCTTCATATTGGGGAAATTTTCTGCTATTTCTTCTGCCCATATTTTTTAAATGTCATTTGTATTGACTTCTTCTTTCTCATTGATGGCTATTACTCTCTCATTGTTAATCTTTGCATCATCTTGTGAGTGATGAATTATTTTTTCCTGCATCCTAGTTGTTTTTAAGAGAACTTTTCTTAACTTTTCCTTTCCGCACCAGCATCTTCCAGATGTGAAACTCTGTCTTCAGTTTCACTCAGGCGGTTTTTCAAGTTTGTGATTGCGATTTTAAGTTCCTTTATATCTCTTTGACTCTGCTTCATGCGATCTATTTGTTTCCTGTATTGCTCATTCAAGGAATCCATCATTTTTCTAATCTCCTTTCTTTTTATCAATGTCTTCTTTGGAAGCAGTTATTGATTCTTTTACTGCAGAGTTTTTTTTTTTTCAGATTGGGTTTCCTCCCTATATTTGTGTATTTGATTCTTAACTTCAGATGGTATGATTTTAGGGAATTCTTTTTTTATTTCCGAAAATAATTCCGCTCTTATTTCCTCTATAACTTTTTGTTGTTTCTTATTTACTTTCCACACTATCAATTCATAAATTTCAGCTTAGCTAGTGTCCTCTGCACTTGTTCTTGGTAGGCCTTTGTTTTCCTCTATATGTTTCTGCATTTGATTATTTACTGCAGATTCTATTAATTCAGATATTTCTTTTTTTTTTCAATCTGAGTTCCTCTATAACTTTTTGCTGTTTTTCTTTATTTCAGAAGCTCTTGATTCATTGATTTCAGCTGTATGATTCCCATTTTTTTCTGTGCTATTGTTCTCTGCACTTGTTATGGGTAGGCTTGGCATCTGAGATTGCATTTTGTTCCTTCTCATTGTCATGTTGTATAGCCCTGTCTTCTGACCTTTTTTGTAGAGCATTGGTGCATTTATTTCCTTAGCACTTACTGAAATTCACGTGTGGATCTACAAAGTTTGACTTTATCCAGCTTTGCCTGGCTAGGATCTGGCTGCTGTGCTCAGTTCTTTCCTGCTGCCCCCTTTGGGAGTGAACCTGTTGTACCCCTCTGGCAAGATGTTCTTCTCTTGATCTTGCTGGGTAATTCTGTCCTCTATTCTCTCTACAGGGACTGCAGCTGCAGAGTTTTACCCCAGGCTTGTATGCCAGGCCTGAGTTGAGTCTGCAGGGGACAACGTGGAGTAGGAGTAGGGGAAGCTCTCCCACACACTCACCAGGCCTGGACTAGGGCTGGATCTGGGTGTCCCGAGGATGCGACAGAAGTTCTCACTTGGCGGACATGGGGGTGCTGCAGAGTGTTGGGAGGGGGTCCAAAGGGTGCAGAAGAGGTTCTCACTCATGCTGCACCTGAATTTGGACTGGACAGGTCCTGTGGATGCAGGATTATTGGACAATCTCCCACACTCACCGGGCCAGGGCTAGGGCTGGATCTGCGTGACTCGAGAACGTGGCAGAAGTTCTCACTCACTGGGCAGGCCTGGTTGGGGGGGGGCTTCGGATTGGTTTGTGGGTCCCAAGGGTGTGGAAAAGGGTCTTACCCACGCTGGGCTTGGGCTTGGACCAGACAAGTCCCGCCACGCAGGATAGCCACAAGCTCTCCCAAGTACTCACGGGGCCTGGGCTAGGGCTGGATCTGGTGTTTTGTTCTTAAAATTTATAATAACAATCTTATATTACATTATTGAATTTCATTTCAATCCTTGAACTCCATTCACAAATATAGTACTTAATTTGCTCATTTATCTATTGACAGAGGTTGGTTCGGCCTGTAGTATTTGCCCAGTGATGGATTAATTGCTCAAACAGTAGTAGTTTAAAGGTAGACAAAATACCTTTCTAATGAAGCATCACACTAAGATACAGATACATTTTGCACAATAATTACAAGATTAAGTATGCTATAAAGTGAGAAGCACATATTCCAATAAAGTGTACTCAAAGGATCAGCAAAGATCCTTTGGAAGAAGTGTCATTTAAGAAAAAAAGAGATACAAAATGGACATTCATCTGTATACCCCATTTTTTCTAAGTTCTGTTATTGAATATTATAGGTGTGTAAACTCAGCAAAATAGTCTAAAAGAGTCCAGTAGCCCATAATAGCATTGGGTCTTCTGTTTAACTGGCAATATCAGAAATTATTGACCTGAGTCTCCCACAGCTCAACATAACAGT
>NW_004524645.1:6498868-6501207 GCF_000260255.1 Octodon degus | reverse complement strand
AATTTTGTGGCTAAAACAATAAGGTTTCATTAACTCATACTCTTGATTTAAAAAACTAAATTAAGAGACAAAGATTTCCATACAGTTATGATATTGTTGTTGCTAATTTCATGGTATACTAAGTGTATTTTGTGTCTTCCAGATATGTAGGCCTTCTAAGATGTAAAACTAAGATTAGTTATGGTGATAAACATTTTATAGACTCAGAAAAAAAAGAAAGAAAAAAAGAGAAAGTTTACTAAAAATTTGAAAATTTATAAGTAGGGAAGGGCTATACAAAAGAGGAGATTAGAAAAAATGACCCATTTGCAGAAAAATGGTATCTTACAGCGAGCTTGCAGAGAATGAGGCCAAAAGTGCTAAGGACTGAGATTCTAGAGAGACTTGAGATTCTTACCATGGGGAGTCATATAAACATGCCAAAGATTTAGTATTTTTCTAAGCACCATGACATATTTTAAAGGAAAGGAATAGCATTTGCATTTCCAAATTATCTCTCTAGATACAATTGCGAAAAGAAATCTGAGAACTGCAAATCTCAAGGCAAGGAATTCAGTTAGAAAGTTATTGCAAACCTCTGGTTCCAACAGTTTTGCAGATGAAGGTAGCAGAAAATATACTAAAAAAATTTAGACTTTCTAAAAAGATAAAATAGGTCAAGTAGGTATGTTTGTTCATACAAAAGACAGATGAAAAAATGAATACAGAATCAAAACTTTGAAGAGTCCATTAACTGAGTCAGCACCACAGTAGCCTGAGCAAGTCTATATTTGCAGGATTGGGTTTAAAATCCAAGCAGGAAAAAAGATGTTTTCATTAGTCTCAATGATGTGTGAACTTGAAACTAAGATATCAAAGATCTTCAGCCTCAGTTAGAAGGTGAAACATGAAAATCTTCCCATTAGCAGAGGAACACAAGAAGAAACATTGACCTTGTCTTTTAAGCTGGTATTGAGAAATAAGTCTCTCATCTGAGAATTTGACTCCTGAGTGTTCACCTCACACATATTTGAGGTTCATATTTGTTCCATTTACTTGGACCAAGATCACCCAGGAGGCTACACACAAAATTCATCCATGGAATTGATGTGGAATTTTCCCATCGCCTGTACCAAAACCAACATAGATGGAGAAATCAAACAAAAGTCTGCCAAAAATAATATCAAGAATTATATTTGACGTTTTATAAGGAAACAATCTATTATGGATGATAATCACTAGATATAATAATCTGCACTCTTGCATTAGAAAGAATTTTTTTAAAAATAATATCCTTGAAGGGAATGTGAAACAACCAGTTAAAAATTATATAAATGAAGAAAACAGCTAAAGACATTAATAAAAGTACCACAAAAAAATACGCAGAGAAGAACTATCAGTGAAAGATATGATCACTTAAATTAAGGCAATAAGTTAAAATTATATTAGAAAAAAATCAATGAGAAAATTAATTAGAATTTGGATCAAAGAACATTATGCACTGGGCTGGGGAGATGGCTCAGTAGAATAGGTGCTTGCCTGGCAAGCCCAACAGCCTGAGTTCAATACTCAGTTCTGCAAAAAAAAAAAAAAATTATGCAGAATGCCTTGCAGAAAGCTAAAAAGATTACAAAAATATTAAAAATAGAAGATACAATATGTAGTATCAATACATTCATTAGAAATACTTGAAGTAGATACATAATAAGTGAAGGCCAGATAAGAGAGATTGATAAAAAGTCACTGATATTTTATATAAAATATGAATACTCAAATTCAAGAGTCTTATCCTCTAGGTCCTAAGAAACAAAAATGAAATTAAATTTGCATTTAGATACATCATTATGAAAATAGAAACCATAAAGTTACTCAGAATATATATATTCAGATCAAGTAAAAGTAAAAGACTCATGAAATAAAAAGCACTAGTAATTAACTTTTTAGCAGACTCTCACAAGCTACATTGAAAGCCACATAGCAGTTTGGAAAAATGATGCCAACTCAAGAGAAAATTGTCCATTCTAAAGCTTTAACAGACAAAAATAAAATTTAAATTGTGTCCCTATAAGAAAAAAATGGATACAGAAGAAAGAAGTGAAATATAAAAATTAATGCTGATTCAAAAATCAGTGATATAATAAATATGCTGGCTTTAGAGAAAACAGTAATCACAATTGGTTAACTTGGGAAGTAACTAAGCAAGTTGATTTCCAAATCCTGGTTATGATATACAAGTGGAAATTAAAGGTAAGACTGAATGTACCTTAAGCAAGAAAATAAAAATATTAAGTAATATATTTCATAATTTCAATATATAGAATTTAACTACAGAAAATTAATATGCATGTTAATTGGATGTA
>NW_004524645.1:6471932-6497957 GCF_000260255.1 Octodon degus | reverse complement strand
ATGATACTTTAATGGAAGACCCAAAAATCTTCAGTGGAATTGATACACAAATTCAGTAGCATAGCAGGATACAAAGTCAATAGCATTCCTCTACACAGATAACAAAGTCACTGAGATAGAAATTAGAGAAACAATACCATTTACAATAGCACCACGAAAAATGAAATACCTTGGAATTCATCTAACTGAAGTCATCTAAGATCTTTTCACTTAAAATTACAGTATTCTCAAAAAAGAGATCATAGAGGATTTCAGAAAATGGAATGATATTCCATGCTCCTGGATAGGAAGAACCAACATTGCGAAGATGGCCATACTCCCAAAATTGCTGTACAGGTATAATGCAATCCCTATCAGACTAACACCAACATAGACCCAGAACTAGAGAAATTGTTCCTAAAATTTATTTGTAACCAGCAAAGAACTAGAATAGCAAAGGTAATGCTGGCCAATAAAGACAAGGCAGGAGGCATTATAATTCCTCTCTTGAAATTATACTACAAAGCTACTGTGATAAAATCATCATGGTATTGGTAATGAAATAGACCTGAGGACCAATGGAATGGAATAGAAGATGCAGAGGCCTCTATGAGCACACTCACCCACCTGATCTTCAACAAATTTGCCAAACATGCTTACTGAAAGAAAGATAGCTTCTTTAAAAAATGGTGCTGGAAAAACTGGCTCTCTACATGCTGAAAACTAAAACTTGACCCATGTTTATTACCATGCACTAAACTAAAGTCAAAATGGATTAAAGATCTAATACTTAAAACAGAAACACTACATCTCCTAGAAGAGAAAGTAGGATGAACTCTTGAAGACATAGGGGTAGGCAAACAGTTCATGAACAAAAATTGAATTGCAAAGGTAACACTTGAAAGAATGAACAACTGGGACCTCTTCTTATTGAGAAGTTTTTGCATGTCAGATAAAAACTACCAACAAAATGTGAAGACAAACCACAAATTTTGAAAAAACCTTAACTGATAGTACCATCACACCCCAGAAAGAATGGCTATCATTAAGAAATCAACCAACAACAAATGTTGGAGAGGCTGTGGGTCTAAGGGAACCCTTCTCCACTGCTGGTAGGAATGTACACTGGTGCAACCATTATGGAAATCAGCGTGAAGAATCCTTAAATAACTAGGACTGGAAACCCCATTCAAGCAAGCTGTCCCCCTACTGGGAATTTTCACAGAGTAATCAAAGACAACATATTATAGTGATATATGTGTACCTATGTTTATAGCAGCACAATTTGTGATCTCCAAATCTTGGAAACAGCCAAGATGCCCATCACCTGAGGAATGGATGAAAAAGTTGTGATATTTTTACACATGAGCTATTACTTAACTATAAAGAACGATATACTTGAAGCACTTTTATTTAAGTGGATGCCACTTGAAGATATACTCATAAGTGAAACAAACCAGACCCACATGTGTGAATATCATATAGTCTTCCTAGTTTAAGAGTTCAAAAGAAGAAATACAAATAGAAATGTATAACACAATTAAAAGGAAAGTGGGAACTTGAGGATTGGACACTGTATAGATGGCAAGGAGAAAAGTTAGGAAATATGACAGGAGCAAAGCCATACACTTATATGCACAAGATGGGCATGACAATGATCCTGAAAAATATCAGCAGGTTTTTAAAGCTAGAAGTTAATTGGTAGGATTCTCACTTTGACTAACTATATATGCTTATACCTGTGAAACAAGAAACTGCACTGAAGATAGCAATGTGTAATAGAAGGGTCATGCTTGGAATGCCTGTCATTCTGGTCTTCTAAATATGTACTTCTTGTCATGATATACCAATTATTACTATACTGTCTCTCAAGCCAATTTTTTTAAAGGAAGACAAATGAAAAAAGGACACACAAAAAAGTCGCAGTACTGTCCTGCTACAATACTGTATATGGTCAGAGATTTAAATTTCTGTGTAAAAATATGTGACTTTTTACTTAAATTGTTTAAGCACATTTCAGTTTTTAATTTTTTTCTTCATATTCTGTAGGAACTTGAAGTTTAACATATCAGTACTTGATGGAAAATATCTGTTCCAAGTTATGCCTAAGATGTTTGATATTCAGACAGATAGTGAGGTTCAACTCAACTGCATATGTTGTAGGGTAATAATTCGTGTCTTCTGGAGGGGTAAAAATCTAAGTTTGCAGACAAAAAATTAGAGAAATAGAAGAGCTGCAAGGATAGCCAATATTTTGACACTAGCCTTTCAAAGTCAGTGAAGACTCAGGACATAAGAGAATCTATACTGTAACATCATGTAACTCAGTTGTGTCCCAAATTTTCTGATCAAACAGATTATGGGGCCACAGAGCAACAGGATCAATGACTTAGAGTGTGTGAAAGGAGATTCATATGGAAAGAAAACATTCTCTCAGGCTTTCACAAGAGGCACATTGGTCAAGCAATGGCCGTGACTCATCCACATGGCTGGTACTGACAAAGCATCTGCAAATTGTGGTACAGAGTTTCTGGATAAATCCTGAGGTGAATCGACTGACCTTATCAGATACAAAAGTTACATTTCTTGTTATATAGGTCTTGCTTTATCTTGGTGTCTTAACCATCCAGCAGCAAAGTATAAAAATGAGATAATAAAGTAAAGCCACATGAATATGCTGAGCTGTGAAAGGCTCAAGTCAACAACTTCTGCAGATAACTCACTACTATTGTGGACTGCTGGACTGTGTTGGATTGTTTTGCTGAATTCACTCACCTATAGTATTTCAATGCCAATGGAATACCCATCTCTGACAGGTCTAAACAAAAAAGAGGATATAAAGGGCCATTTTATATCTGTATATACAGAATAGTTAGGATAGATATACAGCTACTTTCACTTACTTGAATGAGAAGAAAGATTTATACTATTATTTTTGGACAGGATATCCTATCTGCATCTTGTACTATGAATAACAACTAAGAAGATAACAATATACAGTATATTAATTATTGAAACTGTCGTATTAATCAATTTTGAAGCTGTCTCTTTCCTATTTGTTTCTCAATAAAATAAAAAATATAAAGCACAAAGATCCAGAACTTTAAATAAGTTTAAATATAGCAATGATGACAAAAAATTAAAAATTAAAGCTTACTATTTAAAAACAGTGTGAATATATATAAATAATGTATAAATAAAAATATACAAATATGCAAATCAATAGCTCAGTAGAATTAAAAATATATACTCAAAATACTTAAAAGTCACAGGAATAATATGAAGAAATTTTCAATTTCACAATCATTACTAAATATTTTAATTTCTATTGAAAGTTGATAGAGGGTTTTGATCCACAAGCCTGCCATGCTGTGTCCCCACCCGGGGAGCACTGAGACAGCAATTGAGACTAGGTGTGGTGACATGCATCTATAATCCCATCACTTGGGAGGTTATAAACTGGAGAATCACTATGAGTCCGATCTAGCAGTGAAACTCTGAACAACTTGTAGACCCTTCCACTCCCCCAAGAAAAAACAATGTTGGTAGATCAAAAAGACTAAATAATTCGAAATGTAGAAATTTTGAGAACCACTATTTAAAACTTAATCTCTCAGATGCCCCTAAACAACACTTTATAGAGTGTATGTTTCTGTCAAGGATACAGGGAACATTTATAAAAATTCAACATAAATTCTATGAAGCAGGAATCAGCAAATATAAAGGAATCAATTTTATGTAGATAGCTTCTCAGATAATATTGAAATAAAATTAGTAATTGATAGAAAAATTCAATATACAATTATTTATTCTGAAACACTTAGAAGCACTCTTCTAAGTAAATCCTGAGGTGGCTGGCAAAATGACTCAGTAGAATAAGTGTTTCCCTGCCAAGCGCAAGGGCCTGAGTTCAATCCCCACTTCTGCCAGAAAAGAAAAAAAGAAAAGAAATAAATCCTGAGGCAAGAAGCTCATAATCTTGAAAGGGAGCGAATCCAAGTATGTTATCACAGTACTATATATAATGGTAATTCCACAAATGCTAGGGGAACACATAAGAATAGAATGAAGACTTTCTGAAAGAGTTGAAGCATGGATGAAACAATGAACTGTGAATAAGGGGTGACCACAGCTTCTGTTGCTGTGGTCAATTTTTTTACCTAAAAATTGCTTATCTACTCTTTACTTCATGAAGTTGATTTGCTTCCTCTTTTAGATGTTATAAATAATGCTGCTATAAACATTTGATAGATTTTGCATGAACACATGCTTTGCATTTTCTTTAGTATATCCTTAGGAGTAAAATTTCTGGGTCATATGGTAGCTCTATATTTAGCATTTTGAGAAACTTCCAGGCTATTTTTTCTATAACAACTGCACCATCTCATATTTCCACAGCCAGGTAAAACTTTGAATGTCAGTATGTGCAAGCATGAAAGAACAAATAAAGAACTATTTATGAGATGTGATAAAAAGTAGTTAATATTTAAATTTTTATAACTTATAAGAGGGACTGGGGGGTATCTCATTAGAATAAGTGCTTGGCTGGCAAGCACAAAGGCCTGAGTTCAATCCCTCATTTGGCAAAAAGAAATAATAATGATAATAATAATAATAATTTATGACAATAAAAGTCACATTGTATTTAATCCCCCTCAGAATGTTGACTTTGAACATATTCCATCATCTCTTTCAGTTTCTCAAGCACTTCTGTGTTTTGAGTCCTTCCTGGTCTTCATCTTGGTCCTGGAAGTTGATATTTATAATCCCATGCTAAAGTTATTGGAATCTTGTCAAGTTCCTTCCAACATCCTACACCCAGTGCTACCCACAGCAAGCATAAAGATACCAAGGAATATTTGTAATTATGGGATCCTAAGTCGATCTAAGGTAGTAGCTAACTGGAACATAGGCCTTCACCCAGGACCAAAACCTCAGTTTTATTAATTTATTAAAGGAGTGGCTTGAGGATGAGTGACTCTGAGAATGGCAAGAAGTAGGTGAGTGCTGTGAGGTGACATAAGTGGAAAGCCTTCATTCATCTCTGTGATATGCAAAGATAGATTTGCAGAAAGAGCAATCTGCATTACACGATAGAGGTAGTATCTAATGTTTTGGGGTTGGTGCTTTAGCTTTGATGTATAATCCTTCAAGCTTTCAGAAGTCATAGCCTCTATCTTAAGACTCAATCCCAGCTGACAGTGTGGAGCATTGGCTCTTCATCCCGTCTCATTTGGGCTCATACCAGGGAACAACATGTGGAATTTTCCGGGAAAATTGCCTGCAGTCTTCAAAGACTACCACCAGCACCTCAGCTAGACCAATATGCATCACATAAAACCAATTATAGGGAATGGAAAAAATCCCAGCCAGTTTTTCACATATCAATACTTAGAGACATGACAAGTCTCAACTAAAATGGAGACAATTGCTCCTCTGTCAAGTACAGAGAGTCACCTAATGGCCCTCACAATTCTGATATTGTCTTTTATGGTGTCTTTAATCCTGTTGTGGATGCCTTAATGTCTTCAATCAATTGAAACTATTTACTTTCTGTAGTCATTTTGACTTTGGGGAAGGGCCAGCAGGCACCTGGTGCCAGATCTAGCAAATAAAGTGGATGAAGACACACTGTAATATTTTTACCACCCTACCTTTGTGTTGAATGGCACTTGGCAGCTGCACTGACTATAGTTTTTATTATACCTCATAAAAAAGTGGAAGAAGACTGTTAGAACCTCAGAAAATGGAACAATGTGATAAGTGTGTTTGATGTAAGGAGGGAGCATTTTGAGGGGGATTAATGGCTCTGTTTCTATCATTGTACTAAATTGTTTTAAATTTCAACTTTCATCACATATTTTAATCATATTACACATACCAGAGAAATGACACTGGCTAAAAGCAATGGCTTTAGGACAGCATAAAAACACTCAGAAGTGAAGAGCTGTATTTCATTTTCATACTGAAGGGAATAGGAGTTAGTATAGTGGATCATAAAGTTGCAGATCAGAGAGTCAGAGGACATAAAGACTGGATAAGCAAGATTGTTTCCATCTGTTAGTCTTATCACCTTGGACAATTCAAGTAACACCTTTCATCTCTGCTCTATTCATCTGAAAAATAGTATTAGCATTTTTTAACCTATCAAGGTCACAAGATGAAGAGACTCAAAAGGAAAAGAGAGAGCCAAAGTTCCCATGAGATTTAGGGTATTGCAATAGTATAAAACTATCTAAAACAGAGGTCTAAGAATAATCAATAAAACTATAAATTCTTATGAAGAAACACATGCATGCGTACCATTCATGCATGTCACTTTTTTTGTGGGGGGGAGGTACCAGGAATCAAACTTAAAACCTCATGCTTGTCAGGCAGACACTGAGCTAATTCCCTAGCGTCATGCATGTCTTTCTGATACCGAGGAAAGAGAAAAACAATTGTTGTCTTCACAATCTATTTAGATTTTTTTTGGTACCAGGGGTCAAACTCAGGACCTTGTGCTTGCCAGGCAGGCACTTATGCCACTGTGTTATATCCCCGGCTAGATATTTTTAATGGAAGAACTAAAATGTATTTTTTTCACAGTAATTTCTCACCTAAATTGCTCCACAATACTTCATTGTTAAATGCTCTACTACACAAATCTTATGCTTCAGGGGCTTAATAGAGTAGCAGTTTTATTGATCACACAATAGTCCAAGATGACCAACAAGGCTAGATGAGTGGAGGAATGTGTAGGGAAGCGTTTCTCAATTCAGACATTCTGGTACCCAGGATACTGCCTTCTTCAGACTGCCTCTTCTCTAACAAGTGTCCTTCATATTTGCTAGAGATGGAGAAATAATGAAGATTTTTTGATTCAGGACTGGACATGATACACATTACTTCTGATTGCATTCTCATAACCACAACTTACTTATATGGCCTCACTCAAAGAGGGATAGGAAAACAGAGTTTAGTCACATATCCTGAAAGGACAGGAGAAAGACATATATCAGTGACTACTAGTGCTATCACCTGTATCTGATTGATTGATTGATGCAACTCAATGTTCTTTGGGGGAACAGTTTTAATGGGTTAACAAAATGAAGAGGACAGAATAGAAAATTTTACTTCACTCAGGATTTGGATCAAATTCTGATTTCTTGAGTCCTATGAGATAATTACCAAAATACTCTTTCTGCCTTAGCCTCAGCTTCATCAATAAATTGTAGTAATGAAAATCACTTCAGACTGCTGTGCCAGGCCCAGGGTGCACTGAGATGCTGACTGAGACTGGGCATGGTGGTGTGCACCTGTAATCCCAGCACTCGGAGACTGTAAATAGGAGGATCACTATAAGAATGATCTATGAAATGAGACCCTGTAGATCCTGTACTAAATACAAAAAACAAAAATATCCACTTCAGAGATCTGTATTAAAGATGAAATGCAATAGCACCAAAAAGCCCTCACATGACAAAGAATTCACAAACAAAACAAGTTATTTCTTCATTTTCCTCCCTCACTGTCATTGCAACCACTATGCCTGAAGTTCTTTAGGGAACTGAAGATGAACAAGATAATCCTGAGTGTAAAGGATTCATAAATATGGCACACACAATGATACAAATGAGGGGAGGGCAGAGTAGATTTAGTTAAAAGAGGTTCATCTCTTACATATGCATAAATAATACTGATTGTATTAATAGAATTATAGAATATTGAGCCTTTGAGAGAGTATAGTATCTAGTTTTCTCATTTACAGATGGTGAAAATTACCTTGCTTAAAATAAGTATAACATTTCCCCAAAGCTATTATGAGACAGAGAAGGGACTTTGCATACATTAAACTATGTGCCTAAATTATGAATGTTTATAACAGCAGTGTGAGGAAGATACTATTTTTATCCATATTTCATAAATATGCACCCTGAGGTTGAGATACTGTAAGCCTTAAAGATGAAGAATATTAAGAGGCAGAGGGAAAAATGAAGAAAATAAAGGATGAGGTCCCAGGGCAGACTATAACAGATGGTGAAGAGTAGTGACTTCAGCTGAACAAGTCAGTGGTACTCACTGGGTCAAGTTACTTTGGAATTTAAAAAGTAAACTCTGAATATATTGGTCTAGCATGGAGAGTGAATATCTGCTTCTCAAGGAACTTGGTGCATATAGCCTTATTTCACTACTAAATATAGTTCTTTCTCACTAGGAGCTTCCAATATCAATAGAAAAGTAGGGCATATAAAGAGCACAGAAGTCCAAGAGACCGCATGATGTTGAAGTCTTGGAGACTACAAAGGAGGCAGCCAGCACTGTAGGTTAGAGTGGTCTGAGATAATGCCTATGCAAAGATGGGTGACTTCATTAAGCAGGGAGATAGTCCATGAAGCAGGAATGGGAAGAGCAAAGCTTTGGGGGTGGAGGAAGACACTGATTTCAAATGAGATGAGTGTTCATTAATTTTTTTAATGTATCAGAATTTTGTAAGATGAAAGCAACCTGTGCTTCTATACAAGACCCTCTGTGCTACCTCTCAAATTTTATACAAATCTAAAAAAGAAAAAAAAATGTTTTAAATAAGTTTGGTTATACATGGGCATGTGTGAAAGATGGAGAGTATGTGTGTACATCTATGATAAAAGACACAACAGTGAAGGAAAAAAAGATGAGGGATTTGTTATTGTTCTCCTGTTACAATTGAAGGAATTGGTGCAGAAAAGTACAACTTTGTCCAGTCATATAGCCAGAAAGAAGCACAGTTATGAGTAGCCCATTCCAGTGTTCTTTATATAAAATAAAGCAAAAGGTGAGCTGTGAAAGTGGGAGAGAGCTACCTTGACAGTATTTGGGAACTAAATATACTTTTAACAAATTCGTGCTTGTTGTGGCTTCAGATTAAAAATTTAAGTCATGTGCAGAAAATTTTTAAATGATTGATATCATATTTAACAAAATAAGAGTTAAAATATGCCCTTCCCAATAAATAGCCAGCAGGATGATTTGCTGCACCATATGCAAATAATGGTCTGGTTTTAATCAGCAACATATTGCACAGTGAATGCTAACCTGTGACTTGGTCCATTAAAATTAATTGGTGAACATAGCTATATTTTAGTATAATTGCAACATTTATTAATGAAGGCATGAAATGGCCTTCTGAGGTTTCATGTCTGTTAATGGGGATTTTATAAAGACATTGGGGGATATTATTGCAGGACTTGAGGTGGAGCCCTGACATTGCATTTTAAATCATGTTATTTTCATCTGATCTTGAATGGAGGTTAGGGATAATATATGTTGCAAAAGACAGTGTAAATATGTAACAGGAAAATTATGTCTGTATGTATAATGTACATACACACGGAAAACATAGGTACATGCTCATATGCATTTTACACTTGCAATCTGTATTTGTAATCTTCCTTTGAATCAATAGTCAAAAAGTATTAACAGCAGTTTATTATGTTTACATATTTCTATTATATATTTTGTATTGCATATGGAACTTTCCATACAACTTGTAGTTTTTCTGGAGGGGAGTGAGTTTATTTTATTGGTATCCTTTTATATGTGTAGTGGTAACATTCATCATAGGAAGTTGGTACCTGTACATGATATGTCTTACTTATTCCTTTTCCTCTTTTCCTCAACTTCCCATCAACCCCTCTTCCCTTCTATATTTACAAAAGTTTTACTTCTATTTCTCCTTCTGCTCTCTTTTTACTTATACCTTCCTTCTTTTCTTCTACCACCCTTGTGACCCTTCCCATTGAACATTTTCTTCCTATTTAATGACATTTATTATACATTTTTGTCCTTATTTATACTTTTTGTTTCTCACACCAAAGAAACTATGCAATATTTAAACAGGTATGTCCAATTTATTTCACTTAAGAGTGTGGTTTCATGATGCATCCATTTAGCTAGAAATGTCTCAAGCTTATCCTTCTTTTTGACAGAGTACTACTTCACTGTAGTGAAGTACTTCACTTCACTTCACTATACTTCACTTCATCAAAAACATACATAATCTGGGCCAGCAAGGTAGCTCAGTGGACTAAGTGTTTACTTAGGCAAGCACAGGGGCCAGAGTTCCATCCCTGGCACTGCATGCTGTGCTGGTCCCACCCTCAGGCACGTTAAGCTGGCGATGGAGTCTGGGCATGGTGGTGCACACCTGTAATTCCAGCACTAGGAAGTCAGAAGACAGGAAGATCACTGAGTCAGAGCTGTGTAGTGAGACCCTGCACACACACACACACACACACACACACACACACACACACACAGGAAAAAAAAGCTCCTTATCCTTTCGTCATTTAATAGGCATTTGGTATTTTCCATCAAGTATTCATATGTTAAACTTTAAGTCCCTATTGAATATGATGAAAAAACATTTGAAAATTAGAATAGTAGTGTCCCAAATTTTCTGATCAAGGAGATTATGAGGCCAAAGAGGAAAGTGATTAATCATGTAGTGTGTGCCTAAGGAGAGTCACATGGAGAGAAAACATTCTCTCAGGGTTTCACAGAGAGCACATTGGCCAAGAAGTGGCCATGACTCATCCACCTGGCTGACCCTGACAAAAAATCTACAATCTGAGGTACAGGGTCTCATGATAAATCCTGAGGGGATTTGACTGACCTTGTCAGATCCAAAAGCTACCTCTTTTGTTATATAGGTCTTACTTTATCTTGGTCTTAACCATCCAACAGAAAAGTATAAAAACATAATATAAGAAGTAAAGCCATGTTTTTATGTTGAGCTGTAGGGGACTCAGGTCAACAATTTCTGACATTGTCAGTCAAGCGGAAGAACCAATACTGTTATGGGTTACTGGACTCTTTTAGAATATTTTGCTGAGTTTACACACCTATAATGTTCAAATAATGGAACTTAACAAAAAAAGGGTATACAGATGAATGTCCATTTTGTATCTGTGTATTAAAAATGCTTAGGACAGATATATAGCTATACTCTCTTAATGAATAGAGAGATTTGTTCTAATAGTGTTTGTAAATAGGATATCATGTCTGCATCTTGTACAGCAAATAAACACTAGAAAGAATGTATGCAATGTGTTAATTATTGAAACTGTCCTATCAATTTGGTTTGAAAATATCTCATTGCTATTTGTTTCTCAATACAATTATGGAAAAAATAGGCGTTTGGGTTGTTTTTTTCCAAGACTTAGCTATTACAAATTGTCCTACTATAAACATAGGTGGTTACAGGGGCCTATGCTCCAACCAACAATGGAGAAAGTTTCCTTTTTCCCCACAGCTCACCAAGAACTTATTATTTTTAGATTTCTTGATAATACCATTCTCTCTGGAATGAAATAGAATCTCTGCATTGTTTTTGTTTACACCTCTTGAATGACCAGTCATGTTGAACTGTTTTCATTTGCCATTTCATATTTTCATTTGCTATTTCTACATGTTCATGTGAGAAATATGCTCATTTCAGATGCCCATGTTTTGGATTGGGTCTTTAAATTTTGGGGTATGACATTTTTTTGTTCTTTATATATTCTAGATATTAGTTCTTTTGGAACAGCTGCCAAAATTTTTCCCACTCTGTAGGTTGTCTCCTCCCTCTGTGGGTGTGTTTTTTTGGTGAAAAAGTTTTTTATAAGATGAGCTCCAAGGTGCAAATTCTTTGCAAAATTTCTTATCTCATCAGGGTGTTGTTCATGAAATTTTTACCTACACTTCTGTCTTCAAGAGTTTTACTTAGTCTATTTTCCAGCAAGTTTAGGATTTCTGTTTTAATGTTTAGATATTTTATTCATTTTGATTTTAGTTTAATGCATACTGAAAGATATGGGTCTAGTTCTTACAGCACACCAGGAATTTTTATGTCTTTCTGATGTATTAACTGAAACTACCGGACATGCTTGATTTACAAGTAATTAGCTTATATAGAATATCTTCATTTGTGAACACAGAACCTTAAATAAAACCACAAGCACACTACTACTTGCCTTGACGAAAAGTGATTAGTTTCTCCAAGTTTGGACTTAAAATATCAAAAAATATATGACATTGTATCTTGCTTGATTAGGAAGAGGTTCATAGACTACTGCATAACAATGATGTCTCTATCAATCCTTAAGTCACTCACATCACCTTCTTATAAAAATTGATTTGTTTTCCACGACTTCCCAAGTTTTGATTTCAGCTGTTTGTGCTTTAAATATTTGGCAATAATAGGTCTATTTGCAATAACAAGAATCCTCCTTAAATTTTTTTCTGCACCAGTGTAGGATATTAATAAAATATATGTTAATGTGCATCCATTCAAGCAAAAGTATTCCTCTTCCTACTTGGTAGAATTCCGTTCATCAAAAGGAAAAAGAAGACATAATAGATTCAGTTAGCGGGGACTAATATGTGCTCTTTTCAACAGGGCAGTCAAATAAAACTTCACCAATACTTGAAGTTAGTGGAGGTCCTGCTTTCTGCATACAGAGGACATAGAATTTCTGACAGACAGACTGATATAGGAGGTGTGTGTTGAGGGAATAGTAATGATCCGTGAGGAGAGAGCTGCAGAGAGGTAGTAAGGAAGAGAATAAGAGAATAGTGGAAGCAGATGATCATGGGGTCTCATGAGATGCTGTTTTGCTTTTGTGTGAGATAGCAAAATCTTGGAAACTTTTGAGCAGCACAGTGATATGAAATTGCTTATGTTTTGCAGAACCAGTGTAGCAATTCTGGTGTGAACTTACTGTAGGAGATGAGGGAGAAGGAAGAAATGTCAGTTGTACTGCTATGAGTAGCTATGAGCATCTGGTAGAACACAATAATGCTTCTGTTCTACCAAAGGAGGAGTTCACAGGTTAAGTTGGTTAGATTTCCTGAAGGATCTTCTGTGAAGTGTGAGAGAAAAAAGAATCAACAATGACAAGGTCATTGGATAGACAAACTGAAAAACTTGAGCTGCTCTTAGCTGAGATGAGGTAAGACAAGGCATTTGGAAACATAGCAGAAATCTAGTGTTGTGCATGTAGAGTTTGAGATGTCAGGCGGATCGCAAATGGAATTATTCACCTCTTTTTCTGGTGTCAGGAATTGAACTCAAGACCTTGCACTTGTCAGGTAGGTACTGTGCTGCTATATGCTCAGCCCCTCAGACGGAATTATTGAGAAGAGAGTTAAAAATGGAAGCAATAGTAACTTTTAAAATTATGTACAATCATCAAGATTTGCAAGATGGCCAGAAAACACTGGGGGAAAAGTTTATTTTCTTTCTTATATACTACCAATTCTCTGAAATGTGGCTCATTGGAGGATGGAATATGGGAGTTCTGAATAGGCTACATAAGATGAGGTGAAGGCATCAGCAGGTCACAGGGACCAGAAGATACAGGCAAAGAAATGAAGAGCTCAAAAGGCAAGCTTCAACCATTTTAAGCACTAGTCTGGAAAAAAAAGAAAATAATTTCTTTACTTGTACTTCATCTTTGCTTGATGACACAGCCTTTTGTCCTATTCCACTTTGTTTTCATTAGTTCAATTTTGGGGACTACTTATTCCCCCAAACCCAATAATTATTGCTCAAATTGTTCCTATGGATAATTCCTAACGGTACCCAGCTCATTTGAGAACATACTATTTGAGTTTAAAAGCTAAATCATCCCTAATTAAACAGTTTAGCTTGAACCTCTAATTGCCTAGACTCTTATCCCTTGAAGCTTTTTCCTTATGTAGCTGCCATGCTTCCTTGAAGGATGTGTGCTTGCTCCAAATACGAGGATCATGGGGCTTCACTATAGGGCTCCAGAGGCCAAACTCTGTGATTCCCAGAAATTCCCTACGTTCTAGAAAATGAATGCTTCACCGCTGCTTGGTTTTGTGGAAAATCAGAGTTCCAAATTCAGCCTTCCTGTCTCCAACAATCCTGTTTTATATTAATGAATTAATTAGAATCTCAATTAGGGAGAATGCTGTGACACCTCTTGAGATAATTGGAGAAATCCTGTGGAGTTGCAGAGCCAGAGTTGGGAATCTCATCTCTGAGATGTTTTCATCTGAAAACAGAAAACTGACACAAGAAAAATAAATGACATATGGAATCTTCAGTGATTTGGGAAACAAGTCTCTATGTCAAATGTGTCAAAGCAGAGATAACGAATGATGCAGGTTTATTAGCACAGTTCTGGTCATCATCTGAAAAATATAAGGAGGCGGTGGTCCAGACGTGTGTGTGTCCTAACCTTGCTCCAAAGAGAATGCAAGGAGAGGGACCTAGAAAGCATTACACAGTCACTTTGACCTGAATATACAAGTACTTGGGAGGCACAGTAGGGAAGGTGCCTAATTTTCCGGTAGAGATGATAGAAGGGTGGTTATTATCAACCTGGTGCTGCTTCACTTCTTCTCAAATGTAAATATGGATCTCCATTATTCTTGGCAGCCTATTAGGGCATATATTCCACTCCTGTGCCTCTACTATAGCACCAGCCAGAAGTGCATACAGAATGTATAATTGCTAAACTGAAACATGACTTGCAAAGCTATAGATTTTTATTTCAATGTTTTCTGCAAAATGTCATAAATTTTTAACAATTTGGATTGTTTTGAGAGCCTCCTTTTGTTGGGACTTTAACCTTGTGGTTGGCCCACTAAATTTTTAGCCTAGGCCATAAATAAAGTCAAGCAATTCTGGTTACTCTGATGGCATGGGGGAAAAAAGACATCATAAACAAAGCTCACAGTTGGCTCCAGTAGTCACTTGTTAGGTCTCCAGTCAGGAAGAATGTATAATCAGATACTCAACACACACCTGATGCTGGCCAAGTTCCCACTTCCTGCCCGATCTCCTTGTCCTATAGGACTCCCTATCCCTGCCTTTTGCCTGGGACCAAACTGAATGTCAGAACAGAGTGAGTTGGGGTTTATAATCAAAACATTGTGATTTAGGACCATAACAATCCTTATAGGAGATGAGAAACCATGAAACAAAAACCTCAGCATTGGAGAAAAAGGCTTTAATGTCATCCAGACCATCTCCTTCATTTTATAGATGAGAAAAATGAGGTCAAGAGGAGATCTATAGTATATACTTTCTTCAATGAGAAAAGAAACATATGGATGTAAAATGTATTTTTGTATGAAATTGTTGTTCCAACATTTAGATTTCAAACGAACTATGTATAAGGGCTGGGGAGATGGCTCAGTGGAATAAGCGCTTTCCTGGCAAGCACAAGGGCCTGAGTTCAATCCCTGGTTCTGCCAAAAAAAAAGAACTATGTGTAAACATGTTTATGAAAAGATACTTTTTTCTGACTTGCTTTTTTTGTGATATTGAGAATTGAATCTAGGTCCTTCTCAGTGAGTTACATCTCCAGGTCTTTGTACTTTTTGAGACAGAGTCTCAACTAAGTTTCTACATTCTCTGAGCTTGGCTTAAATTTTTGATTCTCCTGCCTTAGCCTCCTATAATTGTAGGATTACTGTTATGCACCACGTTTGGCTTGATATTCTTCTTTAAGACTAATAAAAATCCTGTTTGTATGTTACCTCCGCCACCCAAAAAAGTGACTGGGAGATAGAATAGATTATACAACATACGTATTGTGCCTTTTAGCATAGCACCTTCCCCAGGCATATTTTGAGAATACAATTCTCAAAAATGGCTCCAGTCTGTGAGCTACACTCTAAGAAATGCAAGTTCTGAATAAAATGGTGATAAGGTAACCCTACCCATTAAAACAACAGTGCTGAGCCAAGTCATTTTGGAAACAAATGTGAGTAAACTTTGACAGTGGCTATAGAAATAGATGTAGGTCTTACAGGTCTGAAGTTTGTTTTTACTAAGTGGGCAGTTGCCTCAGCCTCAGAATGTTGATTGTATTACCAATTATTTGCACCAGTGACCAGGCAGACATGTAGTTAGAATCTCCAGGATAGTTGGGAAAATGTAAAAGGAAGCTCTTGAAAGACATAAAGGGAACTGGGGAACTGACCTCAGCCAGGTGATCTTGTCAGAGATAGGTAGAGCAGAGATTTTTTTTTCCTTTGACCAAGCTGCTGCTGTGTCCCTTATTCTGCACACCTATGTGTTCCATGGTGATATATGCCTCCTTTTTCTTCCTGCCACTAACATTACTATTTCTTTGTGATTCATGTAGAGAATCATTGCTGCCATTCTTGTGTAAAGTACCAAGTGTCTCATGTCCCAGGAACCCGTCTAGTCCCAGGCCTGCCCCAGACAGAGGTCAGTACAGGAGGTCATAAATCACTTAAAAGTTTCCCACATTGGCATTTAGGATGATGAATTCACTTTAGTACAGGCTTAAAAATAGGAGTTTTATTCTCTACACTGAAAGTAGATCCACCTGTCAGAAAGAGTCACATCATTCCTGTTCACTGAAACTGACACATAAAGCCAAATACCACTGGAGGGCTGGTTGTGCCGGACCAGGGCACTCTCCTCACAGGGGAGATTCATGCAAAAGCAGTTAGCAGAAATTTGTCAAGTGAGCAGTAAATCAGAACAAAGGGCCTAAAGTTGATGATCCATGACAGAATCAAGTGAAGCAGAGATAAAAATGCTAGAGTCCAGAGGTGCACACATGTGTGCATGCAGACGTACACATACATCCCACACATGCACACCACTGTTTTTTTCACAGCCCACATGAAAGAAATTCCCTCCCTTATAGTATGATGCCCTCAGATATTTTCCATTTTCTTCTACTTTTATTTTGTTTTAGTGGTTATTTGTAAATGTTTGAAAAAGACAATGATCAAGATTTACAATCCTTTGTGTGTAGCCTTTCTCCAAATAGGTTAAATGCCATTGAATGAGATTTCTGCTACCTAAATTGCTCTAACTTTCCCACTCAGTCTCTTCACCTAGGTCATTGCAATTTTAGTTTTTTTTTGTCAGACCTTTGTAGGCTCACATTTCAGATATAGATTTTTATGTAGCTTTACCCCTGAATAGCCTCTATGCATGATTGTGCATATGTACATTACTAGATAAATGTTCATAAAGACTCACTCTTACTAAGTATTTCAGGAGCTCATGAATCTTGTCCTCCAAGGAAATCATTACAATTAGCAACTATTTAATTAGTAACAAATAATTGTCATTTTCTGGAACATGACATATAGCCAAGTGCTTTCCCTTATTTTATTTGGGTTATCTATGTATCTCGGTCCATTTGTGCCTTAACAACAAAATATAATTGGTGAGTAATGTATATATAATAGAAACATATTTCTTACAAGTCTAAGGAATCCAAGATCAAGCTGTCAGTAGATGTGATGTTTGCTAAGGGCTTGATATATTCTTCTAATATGACATATTGTTACTGTATCCTCTAGATACATAAAAGTTGTGTCCTCACATGGCAGAAGAAAGACTAGCTGGGTGGCTTTCTGGAGCCTTTTTTCTAATGGTATTAACCCAATTTGGGAAGGTAGAGCTCTTGTGTCTAAATCTTGTCTAAAAAGGCCCACCTCGGTAGCATCACAATGAGGATTGAATTCCAACAAGAGATTTGATGAGATACATGTATTCAAACCAAAGCACCGCTGAAACATGAACCAGATCAAGTGAGTGTAGTTTTCTAATTTTATAAATGTTAAACTAAAGAACATAAAAATTAAGTGATTTTTCTAAGATATCATAGGCAGTGGATAATATTCTATCAAATGATGGGATCAGCACCAAGATAGCAAGAGAAGAATGTAAGATATCGTACCACTTTATTTCCACATAGAAATCTATTTTGACCTCTCCTCAGTTTGCCCTATTTTCCTTTTTCTGGAGATTATCACATTTGACCAGGGTGTTCTTCAGGGAAGGGACAGGAGGACAGGTCACTATGTGCATGTTTCCTAATCTATTCCCCTTTATCATATCAACCATTCCCTTTGTCATCTGTCTTACCATCATTCTTTTCTTTCTCATATTTTTATCCTGCTCCCTCACTCACAACCCCATTTCAGGTCTCCATTGCTCCCTCCTCAAGTCTCTCTCCTTTTATGCTTTTATTTCTGTTCTCATTCACCTGCTGAATTCATGGAACCATAGTCAAGAAAAACACTTTCCAG
Source organism: Octodon degus (assembly GCF_000260255.1). Lineage (NCBI taxonomy): Eukaryota > Metazoa > Chordata > Mammalia > Rodentia > Octodontidae > Octodon > Octodon degus. The sequence continues at coordinate 6,479,918 of NW_004524645.1, read as the reverse complement.
TACCCAAGAAAAACACTTTACACTACCAAAGATGGCTTAAGTTCAGTGCACATCATCATTGACTTATATCTCATGTTTGAGAGGTCACATGGTATTTTCAGGGTGTCTAAGAAGTAAGAAATACCATATAGTCTACTTACTTGCATCAAGAGCAATTGTAAGGCTGGCCTGATAGTTCAGCTGACTAAAGTGCTTCCTTAGGCAGAGCACAGCATCCAGGGTTCAATCCCTGGTGTGCTGTGCAGGCTCCACCCATGGGGCATGCTGAGAGGTCGATTGAGACTGGGCATGGTGGCATGTGCCTGTAATCTCAGCGCTTGGGAAGCTGAAAATAGGAGAATCACTATGAGTCCAATCTAACTAGTGAGACCCTGTAGACCCTGTCTGCCCTGTAGACCCTCTCTTAAATACAGAAGAAGAAAAAAAATTGGGATGGCAGGAAAACCGCTTAGTGAATTATCCTAAGGTAGTCTCTCCCTTCTTCCCTATTCCTATGATATCTAATCATCTTTCTTCTTTCCCACTGAGCAAAGATTATGGCCTTCAAGTTTCTAGCTTTCTCCATCAAAGGAGCCTCCTCTGAGGAGAGTTTATTACCATACATCCCACCACCAAATCCCACATCCCACATTCCACATCCTAACAAGACCAAGTCTGATGCTGAAATCTGTGCTCTTTTGCTAGCTGACTACATCCTAGAATTTAGTTTCTGCAACTCTTTTGTACTTGCCACTCTGGATTTATAGTACCACAAAATGCCTCCAATTATCTTGAGGAGAAATAAAACCACAACAAAGTAATGTTAATTTTAGTACATAGAGTCATAAAGTGTTTTCCGGGGAAAATAATGTCATCAAATCAAATTGGATTAGTACACTGCAATTTCAAACTGCTTTTTAAAGAACTGTGACTGTAGTATTTGTAGACTAAGCATGTTAGTCAGCTTTGCATCACTATGACCAAAATACCTGAGAAAAACAATTTAAAGGACTAAAGATTTATTTTGGCTCAAAAGTTCCATTCCATGATTGGTTGGTTCCATTGTTTTTAGGCCTATGGTGACACAGAAACATTGTGGAGCAAAGGCATGATGGAGGAGAGTCCAGCAGGAGCAAGCAGAAATAGAGACATTTTTTTTTGTTATTGAAGATATTATCCCCAAGATTGTGAGTCCATGACTTACTTCCTTTAAATGAGCCCAACATTCTAACAACCCATTCAACTTGGAAGGCATTTGCAGGTAATCCAGTAATGAAATTAGCGCCTCCATGATCCAAACATTTCCCAAAAGCCCATCAGCTGGACTTTGGGGGCCATTTTAGAGCCATAGCTTAGCAGGAAGGCATGTTGTTTGGCAAATCTGAACATATATTCATAATAATAAAGTGAAGATATTTATGTGTAGAAAACAGACTGAGTATATATATTCTTTCAGGTGTCATGAAGCTTTGTCAGTGTTCATACTTACATAGTTAAGAGACTGATTTAATGACTTCTTTAGTCTCCTTAACAGAGAAAATATAGTTTCCCAGATTTTGATTTCTAAATGGTGGTGTGGTGTGAAATGTGAGCTTGTAGTCTTTTGCAGGTTTCTTGATTAGTATGTTGCCGGTTCATTCACTCAAGAGGAAGAATACAATTTCATCATATGCAAGAAAATAGATAGATGTGGAGACCTCAATGCTGAGTGAAGTAAGCCAAGCTCAGAAAGAAAAGTATCCTATGTTCTCCTTTATATACAGAATCTAAAAAAGATGACAGAAGAAAAAGGGGATGTCTGATATGATGAAGGGTATGGCATATAAGAGAGGAAAGAGGTATAAGGGCAGGTAACAGGAGGATGGATATGAGCAACATTGAACCCTCCCCCAAAAAGTGAAACTATGAGGGAGGGAAGAGCAAGGGTGTATGGGGTGGTGCAAATGATCAAAGTATGTTATGTACATGTACACATCTACAAAATGGAAGTCATTAATCTGTATGACCATTAAAATAAAACTGGGAAGATAAAACCCAGACTCAAGCTAGAAGAAAATGAGTCTGCTTAGCCAAGTGACCTCAACATGTTTGGTGACAGTCAATTCTTACATAAACAAAGCCACAATCAAAACGTCAAAGCCTGCCTCTTGTCTTAGCATACACAAACCAAAGATTTTATTCTCAAAGATCAAAAATTTTATGACAAGGAAACAAAACACAACAGTATAAAAAAACCTTCTCTTCAATGTTTGTGATTTAATGTATGTCTCATCCATCCAGTAGATCACAGTGACTAAGGACTGGGATTTGCCTGAAGATATATGAACCAATTTTACACTCTGGTTCCTGAATTTATTGCTTATTTCTGTCTCTATCTCTCTGTCTGTCTGCCTGTATCTTTCTCTAAGTCATAGTTTATCCATTTTTAAACATAGATGATAAACGTTAACTTGAGAACCATTGTGAAACAGAAGTGAGTTTATGTACTAGTGGCTCCTATTAAATATACGGTATGCAATACATAGAAGTTATACTTCTTTTCTTCAGTGAAAAAAAAAGATGTGTGAAAGCAATAGTCATTCATCTCTTTTTTTTAACTTTGGGATTTCTTTTTTTAACTTTTTTAAACGTAGTTTTATTGAGAAATAAATAGCAATGAGACAGTTTCAAACCTGATTAATAGGACAGTTTCAATAACTAATACATTGTATATTGTTGTCTTCATAATGGTTATTCATAGTACAAGATGCAGACATGACATCCTTTCCAAACATTATTAGTACAAATGTTTCTTTTCATTGAATTAAAAGAAAGCAGCTGTGTATCTGTCCTATTTTGTAAATACAGATAAAAAATGTTCATTCATTTCTATCCCATTTTTGTTTAGTTTTGTCAGAGATGGGTAATTCATTGCCATTTAAATATTGTAGGTGCTTGAGTTTGGTAAAATATTTCAATATAGTCCAGAAGTCCATAATAGTAGTGGGTTATCCATTGGACTGGCAGAAGTTGTTGACTTGAGCCTTTCACAGCTCAACATATTAATATGGCTTTACTTTTTATACTTCGTTTTTATACTTTTCTACTGAATGGTTAAGAACAAGACAAAGCAAGACCTTCATAGCAAGAAATATAACTTTTGTATCTCACAATGTCAATCAAACCCCCTCAGGATTTATCCTGAAAACCTATTCCTCAGTTTGTAGATCCTTTGTCCATGTCAGCCATGTGGATGAATTATGGCTATTGCTTGACCAATTTGCTCTCTGAGAAAGCCTTAGAGAGTATTTTCTCTCCACGTGACTCTCCTTAGACACACTGTACATCAGCAATCACTTCCCTCTGTGGTGCCATAATCTCCTTGATTGGAAAATTTGGGACACAACTGAGTTACATGATATTACAGTACAGGTTCTCCTATTTCCTGAGTCTTCACTCTCCTTGAAAGGCTAGAGCCAAAATGTTGGCTGTCCTAGCAGCCCTTCTCTTTCTCTAAGTTTTGGTCTGAAAATTTAAGTTATTAACCCTGTAGAAGGAAAGCTTCATGATATTATTACCCTATAACATAGGCAGTTGAGTTGGACCTCACTATCTGTCTGAATATCAAGCATCTTAGACATAGCATGGAAGAGGTATTTTCCATCAAGTATTGACATGTTAAACTTTAAATCCCTATGGAATGTGAAGGGAAAAAAGAAAGTTTTTTTGAAAACAGGAATGAACAATTACATATTTTTTAAAAGAAATTTAGAAGCCTAACCATATACAGTATTATAGCAGGACAGTCCTATGACATGTTTTTCCTTGTCTGTTGTGGTTCACTTATTACCCTTTTTAAAAAACCAAACATTTACTTGAGAGACAGTAAAGCAGTAATTGGTATGACATGACAGGCAGTACATATTTAGAAGACCAGAAACACAGGTATTCCAAGCATGACCCTAGCATTACACATTGTAATCTTCAGTGCAGTTGCTTAGTTCACAGGTATCAGTATATATAGTTAGTCAGGGTGAGAATCCTACCAATTAACTGGTAGTTTGAAAAACCTGCTGAAACCTTATTCTCAGGATAATTGCCTTACACATCTTGTGCATATAAATGTATGGTTTTGCCCCTGTCATGTTTCCTAGATTTTCTCATTGCCCTCTATTCATTGTTTAATCCTTAAGTTCTTGCTTTCCTTTTAATTATGTTGTACCTTTCTATTTTTATTTCTTCTTTTGTGTTCTTACTAGAGAAACTATAAGAAATTTACACATGTGGGTCTGGTTTACTCCACTTATAAGTATATCTTCAAGTGACATCCACTTAAGTATAAAGGATTCGAAGTTATCATTCTTTGTAGCTGAATAATACCCCACTGTATAAAAATACCACATCTTTTTCATCCATTCCTCAGGTGATGGGCATCTTGGTTGTTTCCAAGATTTGGCTATCACAAATTGTGCTGCTATAAACATAAGTGCACATATATCACTATGATATGACATCTTCAGTTCCTCTGGGAAATTCTCAGTAGGGTGATAGCTGGTTTGAATGGGATTTCCAGTTCTAGTTTTTTAAGGAGTCTCCATACTGATTTCCATAATAGTTTCACCAGTCTACACTCCCACCAGCATTCATCTCTTTTAATATTAGAAAAAAATCTTACTTCTTGAAGGTTTGGTTTTCTTCTTCCTTTCTTTTTAGACCAAATATATTTAATTCCTTTAATTATCCTCATACAATTTACATCATTGCTATTACTTTTGTGTATTCTTATTACTGATCCTGCTATAGTGGCACATGAACAGTTCATCGAAGTTTTAATCTGGCTCCCAATTCTCTAATTCTTGATATGATGCGAAATATGTCCCCAACATTCATGTACTAGAAATATAATTGGTATTATGACAGTGTTGAGAGCTGGACCCTCTACTAGGTGATTGGGTCCTGAACACTGTGTTCTCATGAATGAATTAGTTCTGCAATCATGACACGGGGTGCATTATCTTGGGACTGTGATCTTGATGAAAGGATGTGTTCAGCCCACTTCATTTCTTTCTCTTTTGCCCCCTTGCCCTTCTTCCTTTTACCTTAGAGTGACAGAGTGTGAAGTCACTCACTAACTGTGGGTTGCTCCTTTTAAACTTCCCAGCCTCCAGAACTTTAATAAATTAAACTTCACAGTCTCTATTCTTTATAAATTAGCCATTCTCAGAGATTCTTCACTGGACAAATGCAGTTCTTTAACTGTGTCTTCTCGATTTTTGTTTTATTGTCTTGTTTTGCAGCAGGTCTCACTATGTAGTCCAGGCTAGCCTTTTACCTTCCAGACAGTTCAGGCTGGCCTTGAAATTGCAGTAGTTCTCCTGCTTCAACTTTGCAAAGGCTGAGACTTTAGGTAAGCATCATCACACCTGGCTCTAGTTCTTTTTTCTTTTCTGTAAACAATTGGATAACTGGAAAGAAGAATAAAATAGGAAAATGAGTAAAAGTGATTTTTTTAAAACCAGCAAATGGCTGCGTAATATTTTTGTAGGAATTAATGCTATATACAAATTTTTCTAATTGATTTCTTAAAATTTAGTACAGGGTTTATAGGGTCTCACTGCACAGATTGGACTTCTAGTGATCCCCCTGTTTTCAGCCTCCCAAGCGCTCGGATTACAGGTGTGGGCCACCACACCAGTCTCATTCACAGTCACAGTGTTCCCTTGGGCAGGGCCAGCATGACACTCTTGGTATGGAACCCTGGTCCCTGATCTGCCTAAGCAGGCGTTTTAATCCACTGAGATATCTGAGGAGCTCTCTAATTGAATTTGAAATGCTAGAAATATATCCATATAGATAATGCATTTTTTTTTAATTTAGGGAAGGGTCTACAGGGTGTTCAGGGTCTCAACACTACATCGGACTCCTAGTGATCCTCCTGTTTACAGCCTCTCAAGAGCTGGAATTACAGGTGCACACCACTATGCTGAGTCTCAATTGCTGTCTCAAAGTGCCCAAGGGATGAGGCTGGCACAGCAGGCCTAGGGATAGAACCCCTGGCCCCTTCGCCTGCTTGCAGTGGCTTTAATCCACTGAGTTATTTGGCCAGCCAAATAATACTTTCTTTTTCTTTTCTTTTCAAAGTTTTATTGATAAACATATAGCAATGAGACAGTTTCAAATCAAATCGAAAGTACAGTTTCAACAAATAATACACTGCATACATTCTTCTCAGTGATTAATTGTTGTACAAGATGCAGACTTGTGATCCTACTTACAAACACCATTAGAAAAAATCATTCTATTCATTAAGAGAATGCAACTATATATCTATCCCAACCACTTTGAATACACAGATACAAAATGGACATTCATAGCTATACCCCAATTTTTTTAAGTTCCGTTGTTGAATATTATAGGTGTGTAAACTCAGCAAAATATTCTAAAAGAGTACAGAAGCCTATAATATCATTGGGTTTTCTGTTTAACTGGCAATGTCAGAAATTATTGACGTGAGTCCCCCACAGCTCAACATAACAACATGGCTTTACGACCAAAATTAGAGAAAAAGGAGGGCTACAAGGAAAGCCAAAATTTTGGCCCTACCCTTCTAAGGTCAATTAAGACTCAGGACATATGAGAACTTGTACTGTAAAGTCATGTACCTCGGTAGTGTCCCAAATTTTCTGATCAAGAAGATAATGGGGCCAAAGAGGAAAGTGATCGATGACGTAGAGTGTGCTTAAGGAGAGTCACATGGGGAGAAGACACTCTCTCAGGCTTTCACAGAGAGCACATAGGCCAAGCATTGGCCGTGACTCATCCACATGGCTGACACTGACAAAGGTTCTACAATCTGAGGTACAGGATCTCAAGATAAATCCTGAGGGCATTTCACTGACCTTGTCAGACCAAAAAGCTACAACTCTTGTTGCACAGGTACTGCTTTACCTTGGTCTTAACCATCCAGTAGAAAAGTATGAAGATGAAATATAGCAAATAATACTTTCTTAAAACACTATTTCCAAACTGTATTTGATATGTGAGCCTCTTTATTAAAAATATATAATAATCTTATTTTTGAATATTTTAAAAAGTACTTAGGCATTTTTGCCTGGTAAGAGGTAAGGAAATAATTTTAAAGGAAATATGCACATAGGCATTAAGATAATTATACTGTTGAATAATTTAATATAAAATTTCATTAAAATAGAAACGAAATAATTCATAAAGCAAAAAATATAACTTTGCCATTTAAGAATGATATATGCATTGGATTATTTAAATTAATTATTTAAGGAAAATGTATAATTAAAAGTTGCATAAATATTTGACTTGGTGATTAAATAGACAAACGCTGGATTACAATTGAACAATGTATCCCAGTGCTTAAAGTTGTTAAGAATCATGTGATGGCCTAACACCCAGAATTCTTTCAATTTTATTTGAAATGTCAATTTGCTTATTTGTAGAATTTGGAGGTTTGTTGCTAAGTGAAAACAAGGAGAAGTAGTGTCTCAGTTTTTCACTTGTGGGTGTGCAAACAGCACCTGGCAGGTGTGGATGGTCCTTATTGTCAATAAATGAAAAGTCACATTTCTGGAATTTTTACCATTTAACTTTTTCATACTGTCAGCAAGGATCCTAGAGTAATTTTGATGTGCAAATTGAAATTCTACAAAAACTGCACACAACTCATGACTCTTGCAGAGGTCATCTTTAGGCTCATCCACAAAGTTGTTGCCTTTTCTGTGCCTCTCATTTAGCACTATTCCAACATCAAGGGGCTTTGTATTATCTTCCTTACCCATTCATTAATTATTACACTTAGTTAAACAGTATTTGACTCAGAAAAGGTATATCTTGAACATTTATACAGTGTTCCTTGAAGTTTTTATCGGTAAGTAATCACTTTAGTGAATATTGAGTGGGCTCATAAGATTTCCTTTAATTGTTATATATAAATATTGTAACTGCTACTGTGAACACAGATAATCTCAAACATCTCAAGCATTATTTTAAGATATATAT
>NW_004524645.1:6468444-6470797 GCF_000260255.1 Octodon degus | reverse complement strand
TTAGTTGTCCTTTCAAGTGATAGAAGGTAACTGGAAGGGAAAAAAGGCAAAGTTTGTATTTTCAGATCACTGGAAAAATATGTGTCAAATTTCAATAGCACCAATTAATATTGTTCAGTGCATAACCACACTCAGAATCCTCCTGGATGGATTCTGGATTTTATTCTCATAAATCATAACTTGCTTGTAGCATGGTAAAGAAGCAATTGTTTCTCACAAGATGATATTAGGTCATTGAGATTAAATTCAACCTCAAAGATGGGTTTCTGCTCCAAAATAATCAAGGCTTCTTGTATAGCTAATTTTGGTGTCATTCCCCTGATTAAATAAGTACAACATGTCAGAGCATTTGTACTCAAAGCAGTGCCCAAGGAATGAGTGGCCAGACTGAGAGAAGTGGAAAGAGTAGTAGACACATGGATATAGGAAACAGTCCAGGGGCACAAGGAACACATGCCTTAACTTCATCAGAATTTGACTGGACCTCAAAGGTGTGGTCTACAAAATCCACAACAGGAGTGATCCATTTTTTTTTTCAATCAGAGAGGGCACCAGGCAGCAGCTGACCTCCACTTGGTGGGGGAGCAGCCCCACTTCCTCCTGGGCTTCCCGCAGTCATCCCTGTCTGTGGGTTTCCTTCTCATTCCAGGGAAACAAACTTTTCCAGGTGCCTTTCTCAGCTTCTCAGACTGGACAGGGAAGAGCAGGTGGAGCTATGCTTCTCTAGCCACCAACAGTATGAGCACTGAGTGTTTGTGACTTGACAAGTGAGAATATTTGGCACGAACATCGAGCTTTTTCAAGCGAGCCTTTGAGTCATTGATCACACTGTTTCTGTCTGGCATCTGGAATAGACAAGATCGCAACATGGCCATGGAGGACGTGTGTTGCCCTTCTGAGACCAATGCTTTCATTTTAGTAGTAATTACTTAGATTATGTACTCCAGCCAATACTGTTTTGTTTATTTTGTTTTTGTTTTGTCTTGGTAGGTATATGACTGGATTTTTTTCTCTCATTTCTTGTAGCTCTTCTTCTTTCTTGGTTTTTGATGATTTGAATTTTATTTTTCCTAATCCAAACCAAAGTAAATCGGTATACATACACTCTCCAAATAATGTTAAATTGTCAAGTTTACCTTCTCCTTGTCATTTCCTGAATTCAAAATATATGTTATAAAATATATTTTTCAAATTCATAATTAATAATTATTTTTATTTTAAATAGAAAAACATGAAAACAAGGACACAAAATTTCAAGATAAGATAGTAGGAGAATAACAGTCCCTATTATTTCTTCCCATTTCCCAATATGCTTTATACATTTTGGATCTTATTTACACTTTAAGCTTCTGACACTAGGGAGACAGTATGGTGTTTACACATGTGAGACTGATGTATTTATTTCATTTATGAAGTAGTATCTAGTTGCTTCCTTTTACTTAAAACAGTCTTGTTTATCCTCTTTGTGGCTGAGTAGTACTGGATTGTATAAAAATACCATAACTGTTTTATCCATTCCTCTGTTGATGTGCATTGGTTGGCTTCCAAGATTTAGCTATGATAAATTTTGCTACTATAAACATGGGTGCATATATATCGCTGTGGTATGTTTTTAATTCTTGTGGGAGAATCCCCAGAAGAGAAATAGCTGGATCCAATGAGAACTCTAATCCTAGTTTATTGAGGAATCTCCACACTGATTTCCACAATAGTTGCATCTACTAGTCTACACTCCCACCAACAGTGGACAAGGGCTCCTTTTTCCCCACAGGCCTGACAGCATTAATTATTTTTTAATGTCTTGATAATAATCATTCTTTCTGTGGTGAGATGGAAACTCAGTGTTATTTTAATTTACATTTGACAAATGACTAATGCTGTTGAACCTTTTTTCATGTACTTATTTGCTGTCTGTATTATTTTATCTGACAATTGTGTATTGCTCTCAGATGCTCATTTTTGGATTTGGTTTTAAATTTGGGAAGTTTAATTTTTTTCAATTCTTCATATGTTCTAGGTATAAGTTTTTGTCTGAGGAATAGTTGAATAATTTTTTCCAATTCTATGGGCAAATTTTTGACTCAGTTAATTTTTGATGTGCAAAAGATTTATAATAGCATGAGATCCAAGTTGTTGATTCTTCTGAAAATTCCCCATGCAGTTTGGGTTTTTTACATGAGTTCTCTGCCTACACCAATGTCTTCAAGTTTCTGTTTTAATATTTAGATCTTCGATCCATTTTGACTTTAGTTTAGAGTATGGTGACAGAAATGGTCTAGTTTTAGTCTTTCACCTGTAGGCAGCCAGTTTTACCTGTACCATTTACTAAAGAGGTTATCTTTCTTCCAGTGAA
>NW_004524645.1:6459451-6468344 GCF_000260255.1 Octodon degus | reverse complement strand
ATATTCCTTGGTCTTGGTTACTTCCTTATTGTGACAAAATACCCCGCACTCCCAAGTTGGAGGAAAGGTTTATTTTGACTCACAGTTTATAGCGGTTTTGAGCTAGAGTTGGCTATCTCCAAGACAGAGTGGCATAGCAGAGGGCTATCACAGAGGGGAAACCCTCCATGGCAGAGTAGACAGGATGCAGTAAACAAAGCAACAGCAGCATGCCTCTATTTCACTTTTATCGTATTCAGGTTATAAGCCTTTGTTGGTTAGTGCCATTATCCACACCCAGAATTTTAAAAACCAATCAGTGGATTAATCAGTGTATTAGTACACTTTACAATAAATGTTTATTTCATATTCACATATCTTAGGTCCAGCTATCTCCAAACATGAGTACATGAGGCTTTGAAAGGGGACATCTGGATACAAGCCATGATATGAAATACATAAAATAATTTCATCTTTCAATTATTTCAAAAAAATTAAAACCAATACTTTTTCAGTAAGGCTAGACTAGATTATACAACTATAAGAAAGAGTCCCAAACTCCTAGTGATATAATGCACATAAAATTTATTTTTTAACCCAAAGTATATGGGAAACTCAGATCAGCATGGCTCTTCCTGCATGGCCTTTACTTAACACTTATTTTTTTTAATCACCATTGCACAGGAATAAGAATATTGTACTCACTGGCTTTTAAAGCAGAGAACTGCAAACAATATAAACAAGTTACATAAAATAAACAAGTTACATGACTTCTTCAAGGAGTCAGGAAAAGCAACTCCATTATATGCCTAAACAATACTCGTCACTATCACAGATACAACACACAGAAAACTTCTTAAGTTGGGACTGGAAAATGTTACTCAGAAGGATTTTTTTTGCTCCAAATGCCTTCCGGGCAGGTTTGGCTGGCTTGAGTTGTGGGGATCGAACCACAGCATCCTGAGCCTGACTGCTTTGTTGAATCAGCCACTTAAATGTTACTCAGAAACACCACTGTTCCCAGTCTGATAGGCTTGGGCAATGCTGTGCTGGCATTTTCCATTCATCAATGATCTCTGTGCTTTTTCAGTGAGCCTCCTGCTTCTCCTTCAACCTTTAACAACAGTTAAACATCAGCAAGTTCATCCTAACTTTTCCAAGCTTTTCAAGCGATTCTTTAAAGGGTGGGCACAATTATAAGGATCCCACATATAAACTCAAATCAATAAAATTGAAAACTGAGCTGTCAGCACAGATATGAACCATTTTTCTACTGCACAAATGAGTGCAAAAGCAAACAGAACTAATCTATGGTGCTAGAAAATATGAGAGAGAGAGAGAGAGAGAGAGAGAGAGAGAGAGAGAGAGAGAGAGAATGCTTTGTTTTGATGTGGATGCTGTGAATGCTCTACTGGAGTCTTATTATATTATTTTTCAATGCAAATTTCACATTTAAAGAACGAACTGAATTTCCTTGGCAGTTCTATAATTTCTATGACAGGATTTCACTCCACAGGGAACACATAAGAGAAATGTCATTGTCCCTTTCTTTGCTGCAGTCTTTTTGTTTGCCCCTCCCCTCTGTTCTACAAAGATGCTTTCCTCGTAGTTACATTAATCCATTTTGTGTGCACCTGGTGGTGAGATGTGAGGAAAAATTCTCAAAGAGTGTTCAGACTCACTCAATTATGCAGTCCCTAGAGGATTTATGCTCTCTTTTCTGTGTCCATAAAACCTCTGAAAATTTTCAAACTCCCTTAGCTGAGCTCTTCTACTTCATGTGCTGTTGAGTCTACACCAGATACCTTGGAGCTTTGCTCTTATCTGTCCCTGAACATGCCTGCCTCCTCTTAGATGTTGGACTGATTTCCTGTTCTGCAAATTCTGCTCTTCAGTGTGTTTCATAAATCATGACTTTGCAGTTTCCCCACCTTCTCATTACTGTACAAAAAGATGTCAGCAGCATCCCCCCAGCTGTCAATATCCCCAACTTCTTTTTAATTTTAAATCTCGATATTGTGGAAGAAATAGGTCAATGATCCTGGAAAAAGTCCCTCTTGATGTTTTCTTATGATTATGTTCAGGTTAATTTTTCATGCAGAAATACCATAGAAATGATGGTATGTCCTGCTCAGTGCATGATATCAAGTGGTATGTAAGTGTTGACTTTGACCACCTGATTAAGATGTCTCCCAATCTCTCCATGATAAAGTAACCCTCTTTCTGTGGCAACAGATTAGTAGGTTGGAACATTTCCTCATGAAATGTTTGGCCATTAATATAAGTATCCATCAATAATTTTTTATGCTCCAGTATTCTATTTTTTCTATAAAGAACTTTTGCTTGTCCATTCATTTGCTTATATATTTATTTTTATATTACTATGGACTTCGAAATTTTTGATTTTTTCAATAAGTTGTTAATCTCATTTATTATTTTATTTGTTTCAAATTTTATTTTGTTTTATTTTAGAGTATAAAAAACAAAAGCATAAACATATAGCAAACCAAACACAGAAACAGAGTAACATACAACAACACATATGGTATAGATTTCCAAAACAAGAATAGCAAATTAACAATGGTTGTTATAATTACATATTTTTAAAATTTCTTTTATAATTACATATTTTATCACCAAATCTGTTGCTCAGACTAACAGATATAAGTATGCAAGATTGGACAAATAATTGAACACTAATGCTTGCTTTCAATAAACCTTAATTTTTTTCTTGTCCTGTTTAAATTTTTAAAAATTTATTTTAAAGAGTATAATCATAATTAATAAAACATTAGAAATGGTACACCTTTAGAAGAACACGATGAGAGGTATTCAACCATGGTTTTTGCATTACATATTGTTGTCTTTGATGTAGTTGCTCAAATTATAGATATTAGCATATAGAGTTAGTCAAAATGAAACTTTTCAACATTAATTGCTAATTTCAAAAAACTAATGGAAACTAGTGGTACAATCATGCCAGCTATTTTTTATACATACTTACATGATTTTTCTCACTTCCTTTTTTTGCTATCTTTTTTCTCTTTTCCCTCATCTTTATTGTTTGTTCCTTGCGTTCAGTTTCTATCTGTTTTGCTATAGTTTTTATATCTTTAAGATTTTATTTATTCTTTCAGGTTCTTATACTAGGAAGACAATATTATATTTACACATGAGGGTATAATTTATTTAACTCATGAGTATTACCTCTAGTTGCATCTATTTACCTATAAAGGTATCTCATTTACCTTTTGCTTGTTTCTGGGACAAAAAACTTGACACCCAAAATTAAGGAAAAAAGTATTTATTTAGCTCACAATTAAGAGTGATTTCAGTCCATGCTTGGCTGGCTCCAAGGCAGAGTAACACATCTAAGAAAGCAGCAGTTCCTGGAAGAGGAAAGCAGCAAAAAGCAAAGTAGCGGGCAGCAGCTGTGGCTTCTAGCAAGCCTCTCGCACATCCTTACATTCTCAGGAGGCTACTCTGGAGTTGGGGTGTAGAACTCTCACAGCTCATCCTCTTGCATAGGATGAGCATGGTTACAAGGCAAGAACCTTGGTTCCCTGTTGAGTCACCTAATTAAACTTTAAAATTTCTCAAGGTGACACAATGTATCAACAAGTACAACCGACTCCTTAATCAACTTGAGAAGCACACACATTTCTTTAATTTTTTATACACATTTCTTTAAACAAGTTTCCATATACAAAGACACTTTTATTCTTAGCATTTCATAACTTGGAAATTACAACACAGCATTCACAATCCTTAAGAAGTATTGCTAAGTCTGTCAACATTGTATTACACTAGGACCATAACATTTTGTCCCTGGACCACCTCCTGACTCATGTACATCCCTTTATGCAAAAGACATTTAGTCTATCTGCAACAGTTTCCAAAATGCTAACAGTTTCAGTACTGCTGAAATGTCCAACTCCCAAGGTAAACACTTCCAACATTTAATGGCATGAGAAAAACATTGCCATTTCAAAAGGTACGAACAGTAGGATACAAGCACTTACTTGTGTCCAAAGTAAGTCCAACATTCCAAAGGGCAAAAAAACATTAAGTCCTATAGTTAAAAAAGTCCTATAGTTCTATGTTTGACATCTGAGGCAAGCTGTGCAAAACTACGAGCTCTGTGTGACTTCACCTCTATGGCACTTCTGTTGGTTGTAGCACCCATGGCTTTTCTCTGGGGCATGCTTTGCTCCCTCCTTGCAGCTTTCTTCAGACAATCCATGTTCCTGCCTTTTCCAGGCTTCTGGGCTCTCTAGTGAGTAGGCTTCTCACCCAGTTATACACATTGCCCTCCCAGGGGCAAACTGCACGGTATCCCAGGTCTTGTGAAATCTACATGGGAGCTTTCTTAACCTCAGAGCTCCTTCATTCTGCATGTGCCTAAAACTAATTCCACATGATGATGCCAAGAGCTGCTGCCAACTGATGCAGTATCCGGGTTTTCTTTGCTCTTGGCTATAAGGCTTGAGTGCCTGGATCCCTGAGCACTCTGAACCAGCTTCTGAGGAACAAATTCTCTATGCTGCCCCAATTCTGGAATCTGGAATGGCCTGTGCCTCCACTATGGAACATGGTGCTCTGCTGCTTTTTTCCTAACAGCAAAGTCCCTACTCTTTCAGTTCCCAGACTGCAAAGGGGGAGGACCTGCCACCTCCTGTGATACTTTCAGGACATCTTTTCTATTCTCCTGACCCTGCTGAACAATGGAGATCTGAGCTCTATCTTTGCAGTCCACAGCCTTCCTGATGCTTCCTTTCTGGACAAACTCACAACATATTTTATGTCATTCTGCTAATATTTTTGCTCTTGATTCTCAACATAAATCTGAATAAATGCCCCCAACATTAGCCATTCCACTGCCTCAACTTTGGACTGCCTTGAAATTTCTTTTGCCAGGTTAATCAGTCTGCCACATTTAATCTCAGTTTCAGGCAAAGTCTCTGGACATGAAAAAAATACAGACAAATTTTTGCCAGCCATAACACACAAAAAGTGGAGTCCAATCATTAATCTACTCCTTCTTCCCAGCAAAAATATGTCTAGCCTGGATTTTCCAGAAAGTATTTCTATCAACACTATGGTCTTCAGACATCTGAAAAGAATCTCACCTATAAAAAGTCCAACAACAATTTGATATTTACATAAATGGGTCTGATTTAGTCACTTATGAATATAGACTCTAGTTACATCCATTTACCTATAAAGTCCTCAAGTTTGTCTTTCTTTATAGCTGAGCAATACTCCATAGTACAAAAATACTGCATATTTTTCATCCATTGCTCATCTGATGGCCATTTTGATTGTTTCCAAGGTTTGACTATGAGAAATTGTGCTACTGTAAACATGGGCACACATATATCACTGTGGTATGATGTTTTCAGTTTTTTTGCAAAAATAGTCAGCATATTAGTAGCTGGGTTGAATGGAATTTCCAGACCTAATTTTCTGAGAAGTCTCTACAGTGATTTCCATAGTGGTTCTACCAGTCTTCCTTTTCTCCAGCAGTGGAGAGCACACAAAAAGTGGAGTCCAATCACTGTGGACTCCAATCATTATTTTCCCCAAAGCCTCACCAGCATTTGTTATTAGTTTATTTCTTTGTGACAGCCATTTTTTTCTGGAGTAAGATGGTTTCTTAATGTTGTTTTAATTTGCATTTTAAGAATGACAAGTGATATGAAACTTTCTTATTTTTATTTGCAATTTGTATTTCTTTCTCTAAGAAGCACATATTCATCTCAGAAGGCCCCTTTTTGGACTAGGTCTTTGAATTGTGGGAGCCAGATTACTTTTATATATTTACATATTCTAGATATAAATCCTTTGAATGATTGTTATTTAAAATGTTTTCCAAATTTGTGGGTTGTCTTTTCACTCTGTGAGTGATTTCTTTTGACATGCAGAAAATTATCAATGAGATGAGATCCCAGTTGTTGATTCTTTGACTTATTTCTTGTGCAGTTTGGTTTTTGTTCATGAACTCTGACTACCCAACATTTTTACCTACTTTCTCTTCCAGTATATTTAGTGTTTCTATTTTACTGTTTAGATATTTACTCCATTTTAACTTTAGTTTAGTGCATGGTCATAGACCCAGGTCTTGTGTTTGTTATCAGCATGTGGAGAGCCAGTTTTTCCAGTACCACTTGTTAAAGTGAAAGTGTCTGGCTCCTTGGAGAAAGATAAGATGGCTGAAAGTGTTTGCAGTTTTGTCTGCATCTTCTAATCTGTTTCACTAATTCTCCAGTCTTTTTTGCCAATACTATTCTGATGTTTTCACAGTAGCTTTCTAGTATAACTTCAACTTATGGATTTTAATGCCTCCTGCCTTGCCTTTGTTGCCCAGCATTATGTTTGCTATACTAGGTCTTTTCTGATATCAAATAAATTTAAGGACATTTTCTATAGATATATGAGGTATGTTGATTGTATTTTGAAGGGTTTGCATTAAACTTTTATAACAATTTTGCGAGTATGGCCATTTTCAATGTTGGTTCTACCCATCCAGGAGCAAGGAATATCTACCTATTTTCTTTTTCTTTTTTATTTCTTTATTTAGTTAGTTAGTTTGCATTTTACGGAAAGGTCTATAGGGTGTTCAGGGTCTCATTACTAGATCGGACGGATAGTCATCCACCTGTTTTCAGCCTCCCAAAAGCTACAGGTATGTGCCAACACCCTCAGTCTCCATTGCCATCTCAGCACACCCTGGGGGCAGGGCTGGGATGCCACACCTGGGGATTGAACCCCTGACCCCTGTACCTGCTTGTACCTAGGCACTTTATTCCACTGAGCTATTTGCCGGACCCTATGTATTTTATAAAATCTTCTTTGATTTATTTTTATCAGAATGCTTCCATTTTTATTGTAAATAAAATAAATTTTACTTCCTTTGTTAGATTAATTCCTAAGTATTTCATTTTTTGGGGTGCTATTCTGAAGGATATTGTTTCACTAATTTCTCTCTGGTTTTTGTTTTGTTTTCTGAGTAGAAGAATGCTGTTGATTTTTATGTATTGGCTGGCATTGTATCCTGCTATGCCATTGAATTTGTTTATTAATTCTAGAAGCTTCTCAGCGCAATTTTTTTTGATCTTCTAAGTGGAGTGTAATGTCGTCTGCAAATAATGATAGTTTTTACTTCTTCCTTACCTATTCTTATTGTTTCATGTCTCTAGCTAATGGTTCCAGAACTATACTGAATAGGGGTGGTGCAAGTGACCATCTTTGCCTTGTGCCTTATTTTAGATTAAAATCATTCTGTGTTTCTTCATTTAGAATTATGTTGGCTGTTAGTTTGTCATACTGTTAGTATGTCAGCTTTGATCAGATTGACGTACCTGCCATCTATTCCAATTTTCCCTAGGGCTTTGATTATGAATGAGTATTGGTCTTTGTCAAAAGCCTTTTCCACATGTATTGAGAAGACCATGTTGTTTCTGGTGTTGCCTCTATGGACATAATGTATAACATTTAAAGATCTGCATATGTTTATCCATCCTCACATGCCTGGGATAAATCTTACCTGGTCATGTCGTAGAATCTACAGGATGATTTATTGCACTCAATTTGCCACTATTTTTTGAGGATTTTTGCATATATATTCATGAGAAAGATTGGCCTCTAATTCTTTTTTTGTGTTTGAGTCCTTCTCTGGTCTTGGTATCAGTATAACACTTGCCTCTGGGAAGGATTTGGGGAATATTGCTTCCTTTTCAATTTCACTGAAGCGTTAAGAAGTATTGGCATTAAATTTTCTCTAAATTTCTTCTGGCATTCAGGTGAGAAGCCATCAGGACCTGAGCTTTTCTTTCTTAGCAAATTTTTATTACATTTTCAATTTCATTTACTGATATTGTGTTATTCAGAGTTTCTATATATTCTTGATTCAGTTTTGATAATTTGTACCTACCTAAGAATCTGTATATTTCTTTTGTGCATTTGATTCTGTGAGCATAAAAATGTTAAAAATAGCTATTGATGATCTTGTGCATTTCCACAGGATCTGTAGTAATTTCTGCCTTTTCATTCCTTATTGCCTGAATTAGCATTTTTTCTTTCTTCTTTTTGAGGAGGCTGGCTAGAAGTTTGTCAATTTTATTCAATCTTGCAAAGAAACGGCTCTTTGAATCATTAATACCTTGTATTGTTTTCTTTGTCTAAATTCCATTAATTTCTGCTCTAATCTGTGTAATTTTCTCCTGTCTTTGAGTTTGGAGCTTTGTTTGCTCTTCTTTTTCTAAAAGCTTGAGGTATAGCATTAAGGTATTTTTTTCTTGTCCTTCTGTTTTCCTAATGTGTGAGTTCACGACTATGAATTTCCCTCTGAGACTTCCGTTAATTGCATCCCACAAATTCCAATAAATTTTGTTTGAGTTTTCATTGTATTGCAGATATTTTTTAAATTTATTGAATTTCATCCATAACCCATTGTTTGCTGAAGAGGGTTTTTAAAAAATTTCTTTATGTTTCTGTGGGTTTGTGCTTTCTTTTGTTATTAATTTTCAGTTTTGTTCCACTGTGGTCACATAATATGCATGGGATAATTTCTGTTTTCTTGTATTTACTTAAGCATGATCTATGGACTAATGTGTGGCCAATTTAGAGAACATCCCGTGTTCACCTGAAAAGAATGTTTATTCAGATGATATTATGTGGAACACTCTGTATATGTCCACTAAGTTCATTTGTTGAAAAGTTTGGTTCAGTTTTGCTACCTTTTTGCTAATTTTTTGTCTGTTTTATCTATCTTTTTAAGCTAAGAGTGTGTTAATATCCCTGTTAAGACTATGTTATAGTTGTTGGATTTTTCATGTCCATTAAAATTTGTCTTATATGGTTGGATGCTCCCATATTTGGTGCATACATATTCATTATTGTTTCCCTCTTGAAT
>NW_004524645.1:6449365-6452306 GCF_000260255.1 Octodon degus | reverse complement strand
TTTTTCCTATCCGTGAGCAAAAAGTATCTTTACAACTTCTGATGTCCTCTTCAGTCTTCTTTTCAGAGTACTGTAAATCAATGCATAGATTCCTTACTTCCTTTGTTAGCTTGTTTCCTAAGTATTTAATTGTTTGAATGCTACTATAAAGGATGTGCTTTCCCTAATTTCTTTCTCAGTGAGTTTGTTGTTTATGTACAGGAATGTGATTGAATATTAAGCACTGACTTTGTATCCAGCTACATTACTTAATTTGGTTATTAAATCTAGAAGTCTTTTGGTGAAGTTTTTGGGGTCTTCTATGTAGAGTATCAGTTCATCTGCTAATAGTGATAATTTGACTTCTTCTTTTCCTATACTGACTAGTTTTATTTCTCTGTCTTGTCTAATTGTGCTGGTTTGTTTCCAAAACTATATGGAATAGGAGTGGTAATATTGGATATGCTTGTCTTGTTCCTGATTTTAGATAAAAACTTTCAGTTTTCATCCATTTAGTATGATGTTGGTGGTTTGATTTTTATAGACAACTTTTATCAGGTTGAGAGAAAGACCATCTATCCTGATTTTCTGTAGGGTTTTTATAATGAATGAGGGTTGGACTTCTTTTTAAATCATGCTCTATTATCTTTAATTAAACAGAGACCTCTGTAACATATCATAAGAGATCATTTCACCCACTACTCTGTTTGGCTGCCAGCCTCCTATCTCTCTCTTCAGCAAGGGTGAGGCAGATTTCTTTACATTGTGGAAGAGAAATCCATGGCTTGCTCCCTTTACCAATGATGAAGATGTTGGAGAGCTGGGTAGCAAAGCTGTTGCAATTGGCATCTTTCACATGAACCACATCAAAAGAGCCAAGGTGCTTCTCTCTGTTGGTGATCACTCCAACTCTTGCCAAGTTAGCACCTCTGGTCACCATACACAAGTTGACTGTCAAACTTGATTAAATCAGTGATCTTACCAGATGCCGAATCAATCTGGATTGTGTCATTAACCCTGAAGAGGGGATCAGGGTAATGAATGGTGTGAGCATTGTGGGTCACCAGATGAGGGATCCCTTTTGTGCCTGCAAAGATGTTCCTCATTTTACACAACTTGTACTTGGCTTCCTCAGGTGTAATTTGATGAACAGCAAAATGACCCTTGGTATCATAGATCAGACGGAAATGCTCCCCTGTCTTGCCAGTGCTGATGACATCCAAAAAGCCAGTAGGATAGGTTATACCAGTTCAGACTTTGCCATGGATCTTAATGAAGCAGTGCATGCAAATCTTCTTTACTTCATCTCCTGTCAGAGAATAGTTGAGTCTGTTCCTTACGAAGATGATGAGAGGCAGATATTCTTTCACATTATGTGGACTGGTGGATGGACAAGGAGCAAGTATACTGGTCAATTTATCCAGCATCCAACACTTTGGAGCTGCTAATCGCTTCAACTGCTTCTTGGGACTACAAGCCATAGCTGAGCTCTAGCCAACTTCACTGTCCTCACTCCTCACTGCGTATTTTCTAGCATGACGCCCCAGCTCCTCTGCTTTACATGTTGAGGGTTGAACTTTGTCAAAAGTTTTTTCTGCATCTGTTGAGATGATCACGTGATTTTTGTCTTTGATTCTGCTGATATGGTGTATTACATTTATTGATTTGAGTACATCAAATCATGATAGTATTCCTAGGATAAATCCTACTTGGTAATGGTGTATAATCTTGATGATTTGCTGCATTCTATTTGTGAGTATCTTATTGAGTATTTTTCCCTTTATATCCCTGAGGGAGATTGGTCTGTAGTTCTCTTTAGTGTCTGTGTCTTTATGTCATTTTGGTATCAAGGTAATACATGCTTTCAGGAATGAGGGAGTATTGCTTCTCTTTCAATTTCATTAAAGAGTTTGACAATTATTGGCATTGAATCTTCTCTAAATGTTTTGTACAATTCAACAGTGAATCTATCAGGACCTGAGATTTTCTGTGTTGGTAAGTTTTTGATTACATTTTCAATCTCATTAACTGATAATCGTTTATCCAGAAATTTATATCTTCTTGACTCAGCTTGGTAATTCATATGTATCTAGAAAGCTATTCTTTTCATTTATTTTCCATCTTAGGAGAATAAAGATTTTTGAAGTATGTAGTAGTGATCTGAATTTCCTCATCTCTTGTGATTTCACCCTTTTCATTCAGTTCATGAGTTTGAGTCTTTCCTTTTTATAAGGC
Organism: Octodon degus; assembly: GCF_000260255.1. Lineage (NCBI taxonomy): Eukaryota > Metazoa > Chordata > Mammalia > Rodentia > Octodontidae > Octodon > Octodon degus. The sequence goes on along the minus strand of NW_004524645.1, from coordinate 6,450,092 downwards.
TGCCTAAGAGTTTATCAACTTATTTTATTCTTTGAAGAACTAATTCTTCAGTTCATTATTCTTTGTACTGTTTTCTTAGTATTCCATTGTACTAATTTCTGCTCTTATCTTTATTATTCCCTCCCTTGTATGAGCTTTGAACTTGTTCTGCTCTTCTCTTTCTAGAAGCTCGAGGTGTGGCATTAGGTCATTTGTTTGTGTTCATTCTGTTTTCCTGATGTAAGAATTCATTGCTATCAATTTCCCTCTTAGAAATGTTTTTATTGTGATCTATAAGTTTTGCTATGTTGTATTTTCTTTCTCTTTAGTTGTAGACTTTTTTGGGGGGAATGCCAGGAATAAATCATGGTACTTCATACTTGCTAGACAGTCACTGTGCCACTGAGGTATATCCCTCCCCAGTTGCAGATGTTATTTACATTCTTCTTTAATTTCCACTGTGATCATTTTTTAGAGTGTGTTATTTAATTTAAATTTGTTTATGAAGTTTTTGCGATTTCTTTTCCATGAATTTCCAATTTCATTGTAGTATTGTGAGATAATATGAATAGGATTATTTCAACTCCTTTGAATTTACTTAATCATGTTCTGTGGCCTTATATATAGTCTATTTTAGAGAATGCTATATTGTGTAGCTGAGAAAAATGTGTATTCTGATGATGTTGAGTGGAGCACTCTGAAACCATCTACTAAGTTCATTTGTTCACAGGTTTGATTCAGTCAGGAT
>NW_004524645.1:6434137-6446040 GCF_000260255.1 Octodon degus | reverse complement strand
AGCTTGAAGTTTGTGTTCCAAAATCTCTTCAGTTGTTCTTTGTCATGAAGTATCTTATTTTTCCATTAATTTTGAAAGATAGTTTTTCAGGGTACATGAATCTTGATTAGAAGACTTTTTCCTTTCAGGACTCGAAATACTTCATTCCCACCTCTTCTTGACTTTAGGTGTTGTGTTGAAAAGTTTGCCATGATTGTGATAGACTTTTCTTTATAAGTTATCTGTTTCCTTTCTCTACCAGCTTTTATTTATTTATTTATTTATTTATTTATTTATTTATTTATTTATATTTTAGGGAAGGGTCTACAGTGTGCCCAGGGTTACACTACTAGATTGGACTTGTAATGATCCACCTGTTTACAGCCTCCCAACACCTGGAATTGCAGGAGTACCCCATCAAGCCCAGTGTCAATTGCCATTTTAACCCCCCATGGGGCAGGACCAGCATGGCAGTCCTGGGGATTGAAACCCTGGCCTCTGTGATTGCTTGCATGTGTTTTAATCCACTGAGCTATTTAGCCAGCCCTTCTAACAGTTTTAATATCATGTTCTTATACTGACTTTCTGGAATCTTTATCATGTCATGATACAGTTTTCATTTGGTTATGGCTGTTTGGAATTCTATGTGCTTCAATCATTTGTATGTCAAATTCTTTATGAATGACTGGGAAGTTTTCTGCCATTATTTCTATGAAGAGTTTTTTTTTTTTTTTTCATTGTTACTGTCTTATGGACCCCAATCAATCATATGGTATTCTTTTTGTTTCATTTTGTAGCTGTTGAATTGATTTTCATAGTCTATTTCTATTTTTAAGATATCTTTCTTTTCATGATCACTTGCTATAATTTTGTCTTCAATATCTGACATTCTATTCTCTCCTTCATTCAATATGTTGCCTATACTTTCAATGGAGGTTTTAATATATTGGATTACTATTTGGATGTTTTACATGGGCAGCATTTATTTCATATGTTGGGAAGTTTTTGCTTCCATCATTTTTCTAAGCTCTTTTACTCTTATCTGTGTCTTTTCTAATATCTTTGATTTTAAGTATCATTTCCTTTTGTACCAGAAATATCATTTTCTCTACAGCCTTTTATACTTTTTTACATCATTTGTGTTGCTATCATTTCAGAAAATTCCAGTGTTTGGCTTTCAATTTCATCTATTTCATTGTGTTCTGATCTTGTCTTAGGTGGGCTGGGGTTTTGGAGTTGGATTTTGCTTCTGTGTCATGTCATTATCTACTTTTTACCTATTTATTTTATTTTGTTTTCTGTCATGATGCTTGCCAATTTATTTTGATGACTTTAGACTAGTACTGAAGCTTCCCTAGGAGATGTCTGTTCTTCATGGATGTTCTCTAGATACAGGTGGTACTTCACAGCTATCCCAAGAAGCTACCTTCCTAACTTGTAAGTTATGCAAAGTTAGTACTTGGCCCAGCATCCAGTTCTTTTGTACTGGGTTTTGATGGTAATTATGACACCCATAAAATCACAACTTTGTCATATAGGGGAGAAAACTGATTATAACATGCATAGCATCCTGGCTAGATTAGTACAGTTAATAATAACTATTGTTTCAAGTACATCTGAGATACTGATAAACTACGGTAACCATTAATACGCTACCTCCAATCACAGGTGGAAACTCTAATGTTATTAAGCAAAATCAAACATATACCATGTACTTGTATGCAGTGATTCTTTTCGCTTAGTGAAGTTGCTTTTTCCTTGTGAAGTGGGCAGGGAATTTAAGATGGATAGTAGATAGGAAGTGATGTATGAGGTCAAATTTATTAGAGTCAAGGTTGGAGGTGAAAGAGTGATTATCTGTGTTTTGGGAAACTGGAGGACACAGTAGGGAAGAATGAAATAGAATACAAAGGCATAATCAGAAAGGGAGGAGACAATGTTTATTCACTTCACAGTTAAAGTCAAATGTAGTTGAGGTAAAAGTGAATGAGGATCAGTAGAAGAAAGAAAATTAAAAAAAATATATAGGTAAGAAAACTAAACAGTGAAACAAGAAAGAAGAAAAACAAGGAGACCAGAAAATAGAAAGCCAAGAAGAAAAGAAAAAATATAGACCTGAGAAAGAGGATTAAAACACACACACACACACACACACACACACACACACACACACGACTTACAACCAGATAGGGAACAAATAGGCAATCAGACAACAAGGGAGAATTCAAATTTTAAAATATCTGTGGTGTGTTTACAGTTCTGTGATAGTGTCCATGTCAGACTGCAGAAATGTGCTGTGTACTCCAGTCAAGTTTGCCACAGTAACTGTGCTTGGTATGGAGCTGATCTTGGCCTCTGGATGTGGGTGCTAAGACTAGTTTTCATTTGATGGAATTTTCCAGAGCCCAAGAACTGGTTCCTCACTACTGCTTCAGGTACTTCCTCCTTGCTGGTCTCACAGTTCATTCTGCATGCTCAAGATGGGCTGTCCTGAGTCTTATGAGTTCCAGTAGGTCTGCCTTTCAAAGATACTGTACCCAGGACTGTTCTGTCTTGGGTGTAATATGGTTTTTTTTCCAGAATCAGGGATTGAACTCAGGCCCTTGTGCTTGCCAGGCAAGCACTTATTCTACTGAGCTATCTCTCCAGCCCCAGAATGCTTATTTTGACTGAAGAAATCTTAATAATTTTTCTTCTTAGCATTACCTTTTGAACCCCACCATCTTCACCATTCCTTTTTTTTTCTTTCTAGAAATTTTTTTTTTTATTAATTGAGAATGGGTTCTTTGCTGATTGTGATATAGGAGAAATATAATTCCCAACCTGCTAGTTTTCAGATATGCCAAGTTCATGTCCCCTAAAATTGAAGAATGAACTATAAGGGACAATGGATATTAAGAGTGAAAAATGCTTATTGAGTGATAGCCCCTGAGAGACAGGAAATGTCCTGAGTAATGTTATCAGCAAGCCTCTTCATCCAGGGTAATTTATATGGCAAGGTCACAATGTGAATACAAGGAGGGTCAAACTATATGCGATCTTTAGGGTTACAAAGATATCCCCTTAGCTAATATTGATCTAATAAGGAAATGAATATCAAGGGTACATGGAAATAAAAAAGGCATTTTTGGAAAAGGATGGTTCTGGGTGCTCTGGTTACCCACCTAGGTGGCTGATGTGTATGTGCATTTTACTGGACCAGGTGATACCAATCACATTAAAATCTCAAGTAATAACTCTGTCCTTCAGGGAGGCATGTAGGCTTGGTCACTGTATCTTTATCTTGAGGCCTGAGTTTTAACAGATGTACCTCTAGTTCTTGGCTTTTGCATTGATTCTCATGGGCCCATCTTTTGGCAGAACTGGGCATTGATCTCAGACCCTTGTGTTTGCCAGGAAAGCACTTATTCTACTGAGCCATCTCCCTGGCCCCTCTGTCTTTGTTTGACTGCCTATTATTTCTGCCTAACTTAGCTTCCTATAATAGTAGCACATCTGAATTATGATGCTGTTGTTGCCACGTGCAATTTATGTTAAATTGAAGAAAATTTCTATTGTCAAAGTGACTTTTTTATGTTGATACTGCTCTATTATCTTGAATGTAGAGTTTCTGATATTTATTCTGATGTCAATATAATTTTTATAATTTCAAATGTTTTTTCTCCACTCCGTCTCCTAGGATTTTCTCTTCAGCACTGATGTCCTAAAAGGTGCAAGCATGTGTGTTTTCAGGTGAAGGAAAATAATATTCAAATTATTTTACTCAGCAATTCATTGACCCATTTAATTTATAAGCCATTCCTTATTTCCCATAGGAAAATCTTCACATGTTGAATCATACTTTATTATGTTTATTGTCTCTTAATAGAAATATTTACTTATATTGGAATTTCTATTTCTGCTATGCCGGTCTACTGTGATTTTATAATTGTTATTTTTAGTAGCTAAGATTGCAATTTGGTTTTTTAATACAATTTTTCTCTTCATAAGTACAAATCTTCTTTTACTCTCCATGTATACTCATTATATTCCCCCTGTAGTGCTAGGAATTGGACCCAGGACCCTGTGTATTCTGGACAAGTGCTCTACCACTGAGGTACATCCTCAGAAAATTAAGTTTATTTTTATATTTTGTCCCATTTGCTCTACGGATTCTGTTTTCTTGGGTATAAATTTTTCATTTAGCAGGTCCATCTCTGTTCATAGTCTATTTTTATTAAATGCATAGAAATTTGGGCATATATATTGGACTCAACTTTGTTATAAAGATCCCTCAGTAGACATAAGATGACATTTTTAATTCACTTTAAGTGCAGTAGAAGGTGAAGAGGTGAACTACTAGATTCTGAATATTATCAGCTTTTCTTCTATGATTGGTTTCCCTGATTGTTTCCGGACATTACTTTATCCTTTGTTCCCATTTTCCTTGGTCCTGCCAAGAGAATGACAGACACTTACCCCTTCCGGATGTGGGGCCCAGTTCATGGTGGCAAAAAATATTTGGGAAGTTCTCTGGATATTCTTGTTGCTGTACCTTCCCACTAGCCTATAAACTTCAGCTCCTTTCTACGCTGGTATCAAGGACAGGCCAGAAAAAAGAACTTTAAGTGTTACTCTTCTCCTTTGTTACTGGCCTCAAGTGAAACATTTCATTCATACTCCATTAGATTTTCATTTTTCAGAGTTTTCTCAGAATTTCTGGCTTGTGGAGGTTTCCTTTTTCACTTTTGTATTAGATTATGCATTCATAAATTTATCTTATTTTTAAGTCAGAGACTTAAAATTCAAGAGATTTTACTAGACTAAAATAAATTTTGTTAGAGACATGGAGAATATATATCTAGTATAGAATTTAGAAGATAATTCATCAGTTTTTCCCAAAGTTAAAATATTGTATTCTATATAATATTTAATACTATATAATATTAGTTGATGTGGAGGTAGAAATCACCTAATAGAAATTGTTTTTAGAAATCAATCTTTGTTAATTCAAAAGAGGTATATTAATCATCTTTAAGAATGGTAATGAATCACAACAAAGCCATTCCAATTTGGGGTCATAAGTTAATTTTTTTACTAGCAATTTAATGTAATGAGTTAATGCTGCCAGTATAATAAGAACTACTTAATTGTCATAATTAATTGAAGCTAACATAATTCATTGCATAATCATGCAAGGTACATTTCGAGATGTTGTTTCATTGATTTTTTATGGTGGTTTCTCACTCCCTGAACTTAATGATAAAGATGAGCAATTTACAGGGTGCCTCTCAGCAATTAGTTCCAATTAGCTAGATTCGAATTGTGTCGGGAGTCAGGCACCTTGTTTCTGTAGTCATGTTCCTCCAGTGTGGTTGAGAAGAGCTGAAGAATATGTAATAATTAACTAAGGATATCACATATAATTGCCAAAGTACAGCCCCTAATAACTTTGGTCTTGCCATTTATCCTACAATATTTGGTGAATAAACCAAATGTATGATGCACAGATGATGTCTGTGCATCATCTAAAATAATAAAATAAACTCTATACTTACTACACAGATAAGATAGATAATATTGCTAATACTATCAAGGCTCACATTTACCCTTTCTTCATCACATGACCTTTTTTTCCAGAGAGTAATCATTATCTAAATTAAACCTTTGTATTGTATTATTTCTCCTTCATATTTTTCAATACATGTGGATGTACATATGCATTCTTGCCTTGGTCTTAACCATCCTGCAGAAAAGTATAAAAATGAAGCATAAGAAGTAAAGCCATGGTGTTATGCTGAGCTATAGGCGACTCAGGTCAACAATTTCTGACATTGCCAGTGAGGCGGAAGACCCAATATTATTATGGACTACTGGACTCTTTTAGAATATTTTGCTGAGTTTACACACCTATAATATTCAAAGAACGGAACTTAACAAAATAAGGAGATACAGATGAGCGTCCATTTTGTATCTGTGTATTCAAACTGGTTAGGATAGATATATAGTTACATTCTCTTAATGAATAGAGGGATTTGTTCTAATGGTGTTTGTAAATAGGATATCAAGTCCGCATCTTGTACAGCAATTAACCACAAGGAAGAATGTATGCAATGTGTTAATTATTGAAACTGTCCTACCAATTAGATTTGAAACTGTCTCATTGCTATTTGTTTCTCAATAAAATTATGGAAAATAAAACCTGAATAATTTAGTAAAGCTGGATTATTTATTTATTTATTCTTTTACATATATAGTACAAGGTCTACAGGATCTAACAATGTAGATTGGACCCTTAGTGATTAATCTGTTTTCAGCCTCCCAATGCGCTTGGATTACAGGTGCATGCCACCACACCCAGTCTCAAGCGCTGTCTCAGCACGTTCCAGGTTCGAGGCCGGCACGACTTGTGGTGCTAGGTATCAAACCCCGGTACCTGTTACTGCCTAACCAGTTGCTTTAGTCAGCTGAGCTATCTGGCTGGCCCAAAGCTGGATTTTGGAATTCTTATAAGTAGTAAATATTCTTATAAATAGCATTATTATTCTTTTTTCAGGTTTCTTTTTACTCAATGTGATTTTTTATTACTAACCAATGTTTATTCATTTAGTAGTTGTTTACAATTTTTCAGTTTTTAATTTTTCATTCTATTATTTTTCTAAAAGGTTCTTAACAATTGTTCCATAAGTGGCATTTATATTTATTTTGTTTTTGCTGTTCTTTGATCTTATTTATATTTTTTCTATTACAAATGTTGCTAAATATGTTTTTCTTGTTATGTGTGTGCACATGGAAGAAATTTATTAGACTAATAGCAAAAATTTAGAATACCTACATCATAAGTTAGACTGTTCTTAAAATTCTTAAAATCATTGCCCAAGTATTTTCCAAAGTACTGATTGACTGTTTCACTATTTATGTGCATGTCAAATGTTTTGTTGAATCTCTTGTATAAACAAAATGCAAAGCGGAAGTATTGTTGTGTATTTCGATACTCATCTCTGAGATTTCAATTCAGTCATAGCCATACCACATGCTTTGCAAGACTTAAAAAATGTTTGCCTATCTGGTTGTTTTATTCACCTTGGGCTACCATGACAAAATAACATTGATTAAGTGTTTTAAAAACAAAAGTTTATTTTCTCACCATACTGGAGGCTTCACGTTTGAGGTTGTTGTGCCAGAATAGTTCGGTTACTGTGTAGAACTTGTTCGTGGCTTACCAATGGTAATCTTGGTGTATCCCCATTTAGCACAGTAAGAGAGTGAAAGAAAGATCATGCATTTTACTTTATTTATTTTTTATTTTTTATTCATGTTCATGAGATCTACAAGGTCTATAAGATCTACAAGGTCTAGCAGATCTACAAGTACAGGGTTCCAGGGTGAATCCTGAGGGGATTTGACTGACACTGTCAGATAGCAAAAGTTACATTATCGGTTATACAGATCTTGCTTTAACTTGGTCTTAAACATCCAGCAGAAAAGTGTACCCACGTGGTATAAAAAGTAATTCTTTTAAGGATATTGATCTTATCAGATTAGGTTCCAGGCACTGTAATTTTTTGAATATTGTTTTTTTATTTTTTAAAGAGAATAAAAATATTTTAAAAGTCACGTTATGTATGATATAGAATTTCAATAAACAAAATAATAGGAATTTACTAATCATTGTCATATTGCATAATGTTGTCTTCAAATTGATTGCTTAGACAACCAGATATAAGCTTGCAAAATTGGTAAAAAAATTATGAAAAATAAACAAGGAGAAAAGAATTTAAGCACCAACTTCTCCTTTCAGTAGACCAACAGCAATCAATTATCCAAGCAATCCTGCATACATACATAAATATATCTCTTTTAGCTTCTTGAACTAATGAGACAGTATCATGTTTGGACATGCCAGTCTGACATATTTCACATTTGTTTTTTGTTTTGTTTTGTTTCTTGCAGAACCAGGGATTGAACTCAGGCCCTTGTGCCTGTCAGGCAAATGGTTATTCTACTGAGCCATGACCCTGGCCCCTTATTTCACTTTTAAAGATAGTCTGTAGTTGCATCCATTTACTTATAAAAGCCTCTTGTTTGTGTTTTTATAGCTCAGTAGTACTCCATTATGTACAAATATCACTTCTTTTTATTCATTCCTCAATTGATAGGCATTTGGGTTTCCAAAATTTATCTATGACAATTTGCCCAGGCATTCTGACTTAATTTAATTCAATTACTTCCTCAATGCAAACAAATCTCACTAGCTTCAACACAGGAATTTAAGAATAAAGGGGAACAATCGAGTTTATACCACTGATGGAATGGAGGCACAATTGTGATTATTCATATAATTTTTCTGATATGTATAAGTTCATTGGTTATATGGGTTTTTCCTTTAGGTAAATGTCAGACATTTTTCTTTGGTTTGCCAATATTTCGTTATGGATATACATAATTTCATAATGTATTCTTTTTGTTGATGCAAGATAAAAGTATTTTCTCTCAATGTGTAACTTAATTTTTCAATTTTTTCAGAGCTTATTTTATTTTCTTTATATTTTTTTCATGTTGAGAAGGGTTTAATTTCTTATATTGTGCTTTTCAAAATATTGGCAAATTTAAGTATATACATACTACATCATTAACTTAAAATCTTAGAGTTTTGTTTTTTGGTATTTTTTTGTTTTTTTAATGGTTTTAATTGGTACGAATTTATCATACATAATGTTAACATTTGTCGTGAGGAGTTTAGACATGTACATATCATGTCATAGTTTGTTCTTTTAAATCAAATTGGTAGGAGAGATTCAATAATTCACACATTGCATATATTCTTCCTAGTGGTTAATTGCTGTACAAGTCCCACAATATTCCTTTTCCTGTCTCTTGCTTTCATACATGACCCCCTTCTTCTTCAACATCCACCTACCCAGAGACATCATAGCAGCAACTGGCATGTCATGACAAGCAGCCCATATTCAGAATACCAGAATGACAGGCACTCTAAACATGAAACTACTATTACAAATTACCATCTGCAGTGCAGTAGCTTAGTTCACAGGTATCAGTATACATAGTTAGTCAGGGTGAGAATCTTTCCTATTAACTGCTAGATTCAAAAATCTTCTGAAGATTCTCAGGATCACTGCCTTGCTCATCTTCTACATATAAATATATGGCTTGACATTGTCATGTTTCCTAGCTCTTCTCCTTTCCCTCTCTTGATTAGTTAGTCCTTGAGATCCTGCTTTCCTTTTCCTTGTATTATATCTTTCTATTTGTATTTCTTCTTTTGAGTTCTTATACAAGTTAGACTATATGATATTTACACATGTGTATCTGGTTTATTTCACTTATGAGTATATATTCAAGTGGCATCCATTTCAATGTAAATGCTTGGAGTTTATCACTCTTAATAGCTGAATAATACTGCATTGTGTAAAAATACCAAATCTTTTTCAACCATTCCTCAGGTGATAGCCATCTTGGTTGTTTCCAAGATTTGGCTATCACAAATTGTGCCGCTATAAACATAGGAACACATATATCACTATGATATGATTATTTCAGAATCTCTAGGAAAATTCCCAGTAGAGGAATAGCTGGTTTAATGGGGATTTCAAGACCAAATTTTCTAAGGAGTCTCCATACTGTTTTCCATAACGGTTGCACCAGTCTACATTCCCACCAGAAGTGGAGAAGGGTTCCTTTTTCCCCACAGCCTCTCCAACATTTGTTGTAGGGTGATTTCTTTATGATGGCCATTCATTTTGGGGTGAGATGATATCTCAATGTGGTTTTAATTTGCATTTCACGAATGGCTAGTGATGTGGAGCAGTTTTTCATGTATTTATTGGCTTCTTTAATTTCTTCCTCTGAGAAGTGTGTGTTCATCTCGGATGCTCATTTCTGGATTGGGTCTTTAAATTTTGGGCCCTAGTGTTTTTTAGCTCTTTATAAATTCTAGAGAGCAGACCTTTGTCTGAGTACTTATCTGTCGTATTTTTTTCCAAATTTGTGGGTTGCCTTTTCACTTTGTTGGTAATTTCTTTTGACGTAAAAAACTTCTCAGTAAGAGCAGGTCTGAGTTGTTAATTCTTTCAACTGTTTCCCGTGCGATTTGATTTCTGTCCATGAACTCTTTGCCTACCCTTATGTCTTCAAGAGTTCCTCCTACTGTCTCTTCCAGGAGATTTCGTGTCTCTGCTTTAATGTTTAGATTTTTAATCCATTTTGACTTTAGTAGTGCATGGTGATAGACCAGGGTCAAGTTTCAGTTTTTGGCATGTAGAGAGCCAATTTTTCCAGCACCATTTGTTAAAGAGGCTGTCTTTCTTTCAGTGAGTATGTGTGGCCCCTTTGTCAAAGATAAGGTGACTGAGTGTGTTCATAGGGGCTTCAGTGTCTTCTAATCTATTCCATTGATCCTTTGGTCTATTTTGATGCCATTACCATGCTGATTTTATCACAGTAGCCTTGTAGTATAATTTCAAGTCAGGAATTGCAATGCCTCCTGCCTTGTCTTTACTGCCCAGAATTGCCTTTGCTATTCTAGGTCTTTTTCGGTTCCAGATAAATTTTAGGAATGATTTCTCTATGTCTGTGAGATATGTCGGTGGTAGTCTGGTAGGGATTGCATTAAATCTATACAGCAATTTTGGGAGTATGGCAATCTTCACAATGTTGTTCCTTCCTATGCAGGAGAATGGAATATCTTCATTTTCTGAAATCCTCTACCATCTCTTTTTGAGAGTACTGTAATTTTCCTTGAAAAGGTCTTTGACTTTTTTAGTTAGGTTAATTTCAAGGTATTTCATTTTCCTCGGTGCTAATGTAAAAGGTATTGTTTCTATAAATTCCCTCTCTGTGTGTTTGTTGTCTGTGTAGAGGAATGCTACTGACTTTTGGGAATTGACATTATAACCTGCTATGCTACTGAATTTCTGTATTAATTGTAGTAGCTTCTTGGTCGAGTTTTTTTGATCTTCTAAATAAAGTATCATGTCATCTGCAAATAAAGATAATTTAACTTCTTCTTTGCCTATTCTTATTCCTTTTATTTCTTTCTCTTTAATAATTACTGTAGCTAGTGATTCCAGAACTATATTGAATAGGAGTGGTGATAGAGGACATCCTTGTCTTGTACCAGATGTAAGAGTAAAAGATTTCAGTTTTTCCGCATTTAGGATTATGTTAGCTGTTTGGTTTTCATAAATGGCTTTTACCAGATTGAAGTAGAGGCCACCTATTCCAATTTTCCGTAGGACTTTGAACTTGAATGAGTGTTGGACTTTGTGAAAACCCTTTTCTGCATCAATGAAGATGATCATGTAGTTTTTAGCTTTTGCTCTATTGATATAGTGCATTACACTGATAGATTTTCTAATAGTGAACCATCCTTCATTTCCTGGGATGAATCCTACATGGTCATGGTGTATGATCTTTTGATGATTTGCTGTATTCTATTTGCTAGTATTTAATTGTGGATTTTGGCATTTATGTTTATGAGGGAGATTGGCCTGTAGTTCTCTTTCTCACTTGCATTGTTCCCTGGTTTTGGTATCAGTATAATACTTGCCTCCAGGAATGATTTTGCGAGGATTGCTTCCGTTTCAGTTTTATGGAAGAGTTTGAGGAGTATAGGGACTACATCTTCTGTAAATGTCTTGTAGAATTCAGTTGTGAATCCATCCCGATCTGGACTTTTCTTTGCCGGTAGGTTTATAATTACACCTTGTACTTCATTGGCTATTATTGGGCTATTGACAGTGGTTATATCTTTTCAATTCAGTTGTGGCAATTTGTACCCTTCTAGAAATCTCTCCAATTCTTGTGATCTCTTATTCTGTGAGAGTAAAGATTCTCAAAGTAGTTATTGATAATCTCCTGAATTTCCACTGAGTCTGTGGTAATTACACCCTTTTCATTCCTTATTGCTTGTATTTGAATTTTTT
>NW_004524645.1:6432735-6433777 GCF_000260255.1 Octodon degus | reverse complement strand
GTTGAATTTCTTGTTTAATTTCATCTGTGACCCATTGGTTGCTGAGTAGGGTGTCATTTAATTTCCATGTATTTAAGGTTTTTTTTTCTGGTTTCGTTTGTCATTTATTTCCAGTTTTATTGCACTGTGGTCAGATAATGTGCATGGGATAATTTCTGTTTTCTTGCATATACTAACGCATGACTTATGGGCCAGTATGTGGCCTATTTTAGGAAAGGACTCATATGCACCTGGGAAAACTGTGTATTCAGCTGTGTTTGGGTGTGTTTGACTCTGTATATGTCTAAGTCCATTTGTTTCAAACTCTGGTTCAGTTCTGTTATTTCTTTGTTAAGTTTTTGTCTGGTTGACCTATCTTTTGGATATAAAGTTGTGTTAATGTCTCCTGTTAAAATTGTGGTATTGAATATTAGATTTTTCATGACCATTAAGATTTGTTTTACATAGTTGGGTGCTCCCATGTTTGGTGCATACATATTTATGAGTGTCACTTCTTCCTCTTGAATTTTCCCCTAATCAGTGTATAATGCCCTTCTTTATTTCAGTTGATCATTGTTGGTTTGAAGTTGAGACTGTCTGAGAATAGGATTGTTACCCATGCTTTTCTTTGAGGTGTCGGACCATGTAGTATTGTGTTCCATCCTTTGACTTTCAACCTACAAAAGGTCTTTATGAGTTAAATGTGTTTCTTGTATACAGCATATTGTTGGATTTTGTTTCCTAATCCACTGTGCCTGTCTATTTCTCTTATTTGGTGAATTGAGTCCATTTACATTGATGGTTAGAATTGAGCTGTATTGATTTACAGTTGCTATGTTATTTACCTCTTGTGGTTTACTCCTTTTTCTCCTGTTTTTAATTGTTTACTGTATTTAGTTGGTTGCTTCTCATCTCATTCGTGGAGTTCTGATCGTTTTGGTCCCTCTCTAGAACATCTTACAGTAGCGTGTATAAGGTTGGCTTTGTCATCGCGAAATTTTTTAGCTGTTCTTTGTCATGGAAGTATTTCACTTCTCCATCAAACTTGAAAGAGAGTTTTGCA
>NW_004524645.1:6432039-6432579 GCF_000260255.1 Octodon degus | reverse complement strand
AAGAGATCCTTTCTTACCTTTTCACTAGCTACACCAGCATCTTCAAGATCTGAAACTCTGTCTTCACATTCACTTAAACGGTTTTGTAAGCTTGTAATTGAGATTTTAATTTCCCCTATATCTCTTTAACTCTGCTTCTGGTGATCTATTTCTTTCCTGTGTTGCTCATTCAATTAATCCGTCATTTTTCTAATCTCCTCTATTTTTTATCAATACCTTCTTTAGAAGCAGTTATAAATTCTTTTACTGCAGTATTTTTTTTTAGATTGGGTTTCCTCCCTATGTTTCTGTATTTGATTCTTTACTTCATCTGCTATGAGTTCTGAGAGTTCTTTTTTTATTTCAGAAAAGAATTGCTGATTTCCAGTACATCTTTCTGCTGTTGCTTATTTACTATCGAAGCTATTAATTCATGCATTTGAGCTGAGCTAGTGTCCTCCGCACTTGTTCTGGGTGGGCACTGGGTTTTCTCCATATGTTTCTGTATTTGATTCTTTAGTGCAGATGTTATTAATTGAGGGATTTGTTTTTTTATTTCCA
>NW_004524645.1:6428607-6431254 GCF_000260255.1 Octodon degus | reverse complement strand
TCTCCCACACACTCACCAGACCTGGGGTAAGACTGGGTTTTATGGGTTCCCGAAACGGGGCAGAAATTCCTACTCAGCTGGCAGGTTGGGGGAGGTCCTGCGGAGTGATAGCCATTCTTTCTGGGGTGAGATGATATCTCAATATTGTTTTAAGTTGTATTAATCAAGTGACCAATTTATTCATACACAGTTAATACAATTTTTCCTCTCCATGTAATGAAATTCTTTTTCTATTCTCTCTGAAATTTTTAAAGTTTTGCTTTTCTTACTTAAATTCTAAAAGTAACTATATTTGATTTTAGATGATCTGTAGTTATTATCCAAATGTGTTTTTATAAATTGTCGAAGTATTTTTTTGCTATGTCTATCCATCCATTCTTTACACATTTGAAATGTTACTTCTTTGATTTTTTCATGGCTTTCCAATTTCATTGGCCTATTGTTTAAATCCCTCCATGAAGTGTTCATAGTCCTAATTACCATACCTTTAACTTTATCCTATAGTGATATCTATCTTAGCAAATAAGTCCACCTTATTATTCTTCATGCATTTATAAACAAGTTTGATGCTTTCCTCTTCTATATATGGTTTTGAATTGGAAAAGGTCAAGAATTTCTTTGAGCTTATACTTATTCCACAAACCAACCAGAGAAGTGATATAGTAAATTGTTTTGGCCATCTAACCACAAACATGTGTTTGGATCTTCTTTCATAACTTTGATATGTTGTCCACATTTTCCATTATAGATTGTGCACAATTTTGTTTAGACCTCATGACATGCTTCTGATTCCAGGTCAAAAACCTACATTATGGGGAGGCAGAAGTGTTTCATGTGTTTATATAAAAGCAATTAGTCTTAGGTGTATACTTCACTGGACATCAAGAAAACTGAAGATTTTTCCAATAGTATTTCAGGTACTACATCCATAGAAAAACAATGAAGGAGCTGTGGACAAAAAGAACTTACTCAGTCTCTTGTTTCACAAGAAACAAAGGCAGAATACATTTAGGGGGCAGAGAGATGGCTCAGTAGAATAACCCCTTCCCTGGCAAGTGCAAGGGCCTGAGTTCAATCCCTAGTTCCACAAAAAAAAGAAAAAGAGAGAGAACTTAAAATTTGATTTTGTATTTAAATCATTGTCTTTAAACTAGTTATTTTAGTCCTTTGAACCTTAATTTATATCTCTGAATAATTAGAAGGTGAAAGAGGATTCCCAATGCGCTTCAGTATAATATATGAACTTTTTAGAAGAAAATTTGCATTGATTATTAATAAGGTTTATGGAACTCTTAGGCATTGTTTTCTGATTTAGCTTTGTTACAGAAACAATTGATCAATTACAGTGGTTTATAGGCTCAGACATTTATTTTTTGTTCACATTTCCAGTCAGTAGTTGTGGATAGTCTGTGGTTTCTCTACTTCTCATCAACACTGTATCCTTCGGATCTGAATCCTGGCCTCACCATAGAAAATGTTTCCCCCAAATATTGCTCCCTGACTTAATATTTTAGATGAATTATAGTACAACTCAAAATTATGTTAGCTACATTGTATTTGTTCTGCTTACAAATATAATATATACTTAATAAAAAGTCTAGAAAACATTATTTTTAAGAAGATAATGCAATTGATCAATAAATCCAACACCTAGAGAAAATTAATAAAATTCTTTTTATATTTTTCCTTTTAGTTTTCACCTTTTTGTTGAGGCATATACCTGCAGATTTTAATAAAATCAAGATTATATCATGAAAGACATTCTGTAATCATATAACAAAATAATGTTCTATAATTATATATTTCTTTGTAATGAAATTTAAAAACAAATACTTAAAGGGTATGTAACATCCCGTAACATGTGTCTTCTGAATATGCTTAAACTTTTCTCCAGTTACAATTTCCTTTTTATCTGCTAGTATAAGTAGGACTGCAGCTAATGTGTCAACATATCAGAATACTGATCATGTACTGTATCTTTGTAGATGATTTATGGAGAAAGATATGGATTCTGACCTTGGGGAGGTTTATGTCAAACTCACCCAAAAAGCTTGACACCTCAATGTGATGAGAAAGGAATATATAATTATGTGTCAGCTAACGATGGGGATATACACTGAGAAATTAATCATTAGGCAATTTCATTATTGTGTAATATCAGAGTATACACAAACCTAGATGATATTGCATTCCACATATCTAAGCTAATTGGCATGTACCATCATACAAGAGGTCCATCTCTGACTGAAACATCACTGTGCAATACATGACTATATATTTCATTTGTTATAAGATCTTGGGTTATGTGATTATTAGCAAATCCAAGCCATTATGTATTGTACTGACCAAGAGTGAGGCATTTTGTTCATAAACACTGATAGATAAGCAATGTAGAAGGCAGGCGTTGTATTTTGGAAGTGCCTATTTTATTCCTGTTGCCTTCATGAAACAAGAACTGTTCTTATGTCTGAACTTTCTTCTTGGTCTTCCTGTTATCAATAAGTCTTTTCAATGATTTTGTCTTTGCAGTAATATTTATGCCTTCTAAACAAATCATTCTTAATGAATACACATACATCTTTATTCTCCAAACACATTCTCTCTCTCTCTCTCTCTCTCTCTCTCTCTCTCTCTCTCTCTCTCTCTC
>NW_004524645.1:6425444-6426011 GCF_000260255.1 Octodon degus | reverse complement strand
TTTAAGAAGTGGCATCCACTTCAATATAAAGGCTTGCAGTTTATCATTCTTAATAGCTGAAAAATACTCCATTGTGTAAAAATACCACATCTTTTTCAACCATTCCTCAGGTGATGGGCATCTCTGAGTTTGGTTTGCTCTTCTTTTTCTACTTGTTGAAGGTGAAGCATTATGGTGTTTTTTTTTCCCGTTCTGTTTTCCTATAGTGTGATTTCACACCTATGAATTTCCCTCAGAGAATTGCTTTCATCGTATCCCATAAATTCTGATAAGTTGTGATTGAATTTTCATTGAATTGTAGACATTGTTGAATTTCTTTTTTAATTTCATCTGTGACCCATTGGTTGCTGAGTAGGGTTTCATTTAATTTCCATGTATTGAAAGTTTTTTCTGGTTTCTTTTGTCATTTGTTTCCAGTTTCATTGCACTGTGGTCAGATAATGTGCATGGGATAATTTCTGTTTTCTTGCACATACTTAAGCATGACCTATAGACCAGTATGTGGTCTATTTTAGAAAATGACCCATGTGCAGCTGAGAAAAATGTGTATTCAGCTGTGTTTGGGTG
>NW_004524645.1:6422019-6423119 GCF_000260255.1 Octodon degus | reverse complement strand
CCCCTGCAGGGATTGCAGCTGCAGGATTACACCTCAGGCGTGTATGCCAGGCCTGAGCTGTGCCTGGTGGGGGCAATGTGAAGTAGGAGGAAGAGGAAGCTCTCTGACCACACTCAAGGGACCTGGGCTAGGAGTGGGTCTGGGGGCTCCGGGACGGGGCAAAAATTCCTACTCGGCAGGCAGGGTGGGGGAGGCACTGTGGAGTGGTGGGGGGCGGCCCAAGTGGCTGGGAGAGTGTCTGGCCCATTCTGCGCCTGGGCTGGGACTGGTCCCGCCTGCGCAGTGTAGCAGGAAGCTCTCCACACACTCACCGGACCTGGGCTAGGACTGGGTCTGGGGGCTCCCGGAACTCGGCAGCTGAAGCATTTCTTTACAATTAGCATGGACCATATATCAATTTATTTGTGTAGGAATATTTTGGCGTTGCAACTTTTTCTTACTAAGTAACATTCAATTCAGGGGATATTTAATTCATGTGCCATTTACCTTTTTAAACATTTTGATACTATAATTCCAAAATTTCTTTATCTTTGCTTTTCACTGGTATTAATTCACCAGTCCAAGGAACATTATAGCTCTTAGTTTCTCCTTGTATGATTATTCTATACGTTATGGAGTCATCATTTTTCTGTTGCTGCTATTGTTTCATATATTTTATTGGTGCATATTAGTTATAGAGACTGGTGGGTTTCATTTTGACAGATTTGTTTACTCACATAACATATTTTTATCATTTCCACTCCATCTCCACCCTTCTTTCCCTTCCTACCTACCTACACTCACATTTTGGTGATGTACATGTTACAGTGAGTCAAAGTATATAATATATTTTGGTCATATCTATATCCCCCATTATCTGTCTTTATACCCCTTTACCATTATTACCTCCCTCCCACTTAATAATAGGTTATCTTTCTCCTGTCAGATGTTTGGATTCTACATGTTAGAAAGGTCATGTGATTTTTTCTTTCTGAGTATAACATATTTCATTCCAAACAATGAACTTCAGATCCACTGATTTTTCCTATGACTGACAAAATTTCATTTTTCTTTATGGCAGAATAATGTTCCACTGTGTATATATACAGTCTTTTCTTTCT
>NW_004524645.1:6414670-6415346 GCF_000260255.1 Octodon degus | reverse complement strand
ATTGATTTGGGTATATACCAAGGAGAGAAATGGTTGATCAAATGGTAGCTGTGTTTTTAGTTTTTTGAGGAACTTCCATACTAACATCCATAGCAGTTGTACTAATTTACATTCTAATGAGAAAAGTATAAATATTCATTTTTCACTTAATCCTCACCAGTATGCAATGATTTTTGTATCCTACATGATAGCCATATTTATTGGCAACAAAAAATCTCAAGATATCTTTGATTTGCATATTTTAGTAGCTAAAGGTGTTGACCATCTTACACATGCTTACTGTCCTTTTGCTATTTATTTATTTACTTATTTTTGTCAGCACTGGGGATTGAACTCAGCCCTTGTGCTTACCAGGAAAGCGCTTATTCCACTGCATCATCTCCCCAGCCAATTTTCTCTCCTTTTGGGAATTTGTGTGACTTATTTGCCAATTTATAGATTAGAATATTCTATATTTTGGTAGTAAGTTTTTTGATTCTTTAAATATTCTGGATATTATTTTTCTGTTGGAAAAGTAACAGAGAAAGTCTTTCTCCCATTCTGCTGGTTGTCTTTTCAAACTATTAGTTGTTGGCTTTGCTGTGCAGACACTTTTCAATTTGATGTGGAAAAATTTGTTAATTCCTGCTATGATTTGAAACATAGGGAGGAAACCCAATCTGAAAAACACACTGCA
>NW_004524645.1:6411584-6413710 GCF_000260255.1 Octodon degus | reverse complement strand
GGCAGGTAAATAATGTCAATCGTAAGTCAATACATCTCAATTCTAACCATCAATGTAAATGGACTCAATTCACCAATTAAGAGAAATAGTCTGGCACAGTGGATTAGGAAACAAAATCCAACAATTGCTGTATACAAGAAACGCATTTAACTCATAAAGACATTTTGTAGGTTGAAAGTCAAAGGATGGAACACAATACTACATGCCCCAGCACCTCAGAAAAAAGCAGGGGGAGCAATCCTATTCTCAGACAGTCTCAACTTCAAACCAACAATAATCAAGTGAAATAAAGAAGGCCTCTATATACTGGTTATGGGAAAAATTTAAGAGGAAGAGGTAACACTCATAAATATGTATGCACCAAACATGGGACCATCCAACTATATAAAGCAATTCTTTTTTTTTTTTTCAGAACCTGGGATTCAACTCAGGCCCTTACACTTGCTAAGGAAGCGCTTATTCCTCTGAGCCATGTCTCCGGCCCCTATAAAGCAAATCTTAATGGACATGAAAAATCTAATATCTAATACCACAATATTAACAGGAGACCTTAACACCCACTTAATCCTAAAAGATAGATCAGCCAGACAAAAACTTAGCAAAGAAATAACAGAACTGAACCAAAGCTTGAAACAAATGGACTTGGTGGACATATACAGAGTGTTCCACCAAAACACAGATGAATACACATTTTTCTCAGCTGCACATGGGTCATTTTCTAAAATAGACCACATACTGGTCCGTAGGTCATGATTAATTATATGTAAGAAAGCAGAAATTATCCCATGCACATTATCTGACCATAGTGCAATGAAACTGGAAATGACAAAAGAAACCAGAAAAATGTATTAAATATATGGAAATGAAATGACACCCTACTCAGCAGCCAATGAGTCACAGATGAAATTAAACAAGAAATTCAACAATATCTACAATTCAATGAATATTCAAGCACAACTTATGGTAATTTATGGGATACGATGAAAGCAGTTCTCAGAGGGAAATTCATAGCTGTGAGCACACACATTAGGAAACAGAACAGGCACAAATAAATACCATAATTAGAAACAACTAGAAAAAGAAGAGCAAACCAAACCCAGAGCCCA
Source organism: Octodon degus (assembly GCF_000260255.1). NCBI lineage: Eukaryota > Metazoa > Chordata > Mammalia > Rodentia > Octodontidae > Octodon > Octodon degus. Next base: position 6,412,604 of record NW_004524645.1, on the reverse strand, counting down.
AAGACGGGAAGAAATCATAAAGATTAGAGCAGAAATTAATTCATTTGAGATGAAGAAAACAATTGAAAAAATGAAAAAGCAAAAAGCTGGTTATTTGAAAGATTAAATAAAATTGATGGAAACATGACAATGTCAAGCCATACAGATATATGTAGAAGACGGGCAAGTCAATGCTCATGAGAATCGTCAGAAGATTTTTAAATCTAGCAGTTAATTGGAAAGATTCTGACCCTGACTAACTATATATACTGATACCTGTGAAATAAGCAACTACACTGCAGATGGTAATCTGTAAGAGTAGTTTCATGCTTGAAGTGTCTGTCATTATGGTCATCTGAATACGGGCTATTTGTCATGACATGCCAGTTGCTACTGTGATGTCTCTCAGGTAGATGACTGTTCAAAAAAAAGGGGGTGGTGAATGAAGGCAAGAGATAGGAAAAGGAATACTGTGGGACTGTCCTGCTTCAAGGTTGCATATAGTCAGATTTTTTTTTGACTTATGTGTAAACATAAGAAGTATATAATTCATTATGCCTGTATTTTAAAATATATTCTATTTTAAATGTTTTTTCATCATATTCTCTAGGGACTTAAAGTTCAACATATCAATACTTGATGAAAAAATACCTGTTGCATGTTATGCCTAAGATGTTTGATATTCAGACAGATAGTGAGGTTAAGTTAACAGCCTAAGTTGTATGGTAATAATAACAAACTTGTCTTCTGGATGGTTAACAAGTTATGTTTGCAGACCAAAAATAGAGAAAAAGGAGTGCCGCAAGGAAAGCCAACATATTGGCCTTATTCTTCCAAGGTCAATCAAGATTCAGGACATATGAGAACTTGTACTGTAACGTCATTTAATTCAGTAGTGTCCCAAATTTTCTGATCAAGGAAATTATGGGGCCAAAGAGGAAAGTGATCGATGATGTAGTGTGCCTAAGGAGAGTCACGTGGAGGGAAAACATTCTCTCAGGCTTTCACAGAGAGCATATTGGCCAAACAATTGCCGTGACT
>NW_004524645.1:6409688-6410685 GCF_000260255.1 Octodon degus | reverse complement strand
TTCAATTTTTATTTGTTTCTTGATATTTAAAAATTTTCCCCATAAAGTCTTCAATGGCTCATTGCTCATTCTGGCTTTTTTTTTTTCAAGGATCAAACTCAGGACCTTATCCTTGCCAGGCAGGCACTTAAACCACTGAGCTAGCTCTCCAGCCCAAAACAGACTCTGGCTTTTTTTTATTTTTTTTTTCATTGCTCATTCAAAAGTGACCTATTCCATCGCTTTTTGTATATATTCTATCATTTCTCTTGCCACTGATTTCTAGTTAAATTCCATTATAATATGAGATGTGATAATTTTTTTGTATGTGTGTTTGTTTAGTCTTGCTTTATTGCCTAAAATGTGATCTATTTTAGAGAATATTATATGAGCTGCTGAGAAGAATTTGTGCTCTGTATTTTTTGGATGAGATGTTATTAGACATCTATTAAGTCCTTTTAGTATATGTTGTAGTTTAACTCCCGTGTTTCTTTATTGATTTTTTTTTTTGTCTGAATGACCCTACTGAATAGTTACAGTGCAATATTGAAATCACTCACAATTACTATACTGGGACACATCTGTATCTCTACACATGATCTTAGCCAAAAGGCTGATAAGTGATACATCTGTATCTCTATACTGAATAGAGTATTTCTTTAATCCAATTTGTATGCACCATGTTTGATGTGTACATTTTATGATTATTATATCTTCTTAGAATTGTTTCCTTCACTGATATATAGTGGCCTTTAACTAATATGACTAGTTTTGCCTTAAAATCTATTTTGTGAGGTACAAGCATAGCTCTTCCTCCATGCTTTTGAATTCTATTTACATAAGATATTTTTTTTTTGCTTTTCTTCTTTTCTTTATATTTTACAATAGTGTTGGCATCCTTTGGTTTTTGATAAGGAAAACCTTTTAGTTTTTACACATTTCTATTTTAATGCATTTATCCTTATGTACACCACTGTGGTTCTGCATTGGAGACTGTTCTCACAGATGCCATGAGCCC
>NW_004524645.1:6398812-6407858 GCF_000260255.1 Octodon degus | reverse complement strand
GAAGTCAGCAGAAATTCCTGGGCTAGGACTGGGTCTGGGGGTTCCCGGAAGTTGGCAGAAATTCCTGGGCTAGGACTGGGTCTGGGGGTTCCCGGAAGTAGGCAGAAATTCCTACTCGGTGGGAGCAGTGGGGCAGGTACGGGCAAGATATTGTTTTTAATCTTCTCACTATCAATGTATCTATGTGTCATGGTTTGTGTATAGGTTTCCCCTCAAATCCTCATACAGTTGTGGGGCAGCTTCTGTAGTTTGTGATTGATCATTGTGGGTGTGGATGCTGTACCTGCCCTGGAGCAGGTAGTCTGCATTACAATGTAAGTAGGGAAGAGGGGCTAGCTAGTTGCCTGAGCTGTCCCTCCTTTTGCTCTCTTGTTCTTTGTTGCTGCAATGAATGTTTGCTCTGTGCCATGCGCAGCTCTACCTTGGAGCCAGATTAGTATGGACTGAAATCTCCACTAACTATGAGCTAAATAAAACTATACTTCCTTTAGTTTGAGTGTCTGGAATCTGTCTTAGCAATGAGAGAAGAGTAACTGAGACTCCATGCTAGTCATATTTGTTTCTTGCACACAGAAGAGTTGGGCCTTATTTTAGCTGAATTTCCCATTCTGTGTCTCTTAGTTGAAGAAATGAGCCATTTGTATTCAGGTATTACAGAAAGATATGTAGTAATCATTTTTTTATTTTTATTCATACCTGTTTGCATTCTATAAAGATTATGTTCTTTATAGGGAGTTAGTACATAGATACAACAGATCTCAGCTGTAATTTTTAAAACTTATTTAGTACAGGGCCTCACTACACAGCTTGGACTCATAGTGATCCTCCTATTTTCAATCTCCACAGCTTTCAGAATAAATGCATGCACCACCACACCCAGTCTGTGTTGCTGGCTTAGCATGCCTGGGGGTGGGGCCGGGACAGCACATGGCTCTGGATATTGAAGGTCCCTGTACTTGCGTAAGCAGGCACTTAGGCCACTGAGCTATTTCCCCAGCCCAACTCAGTTCTATTTTTTATCTCTATTCCATTACTATCCTCCTCCCTTCCTTGATCTCTTGATCCCCTACCCATGTGAAAAAGATCTATCCTCTTATGTCCTATAATATATAATTTAGTTTGCTCTTTTTTATACTTTGGGCTCCTCATGCAATATTTAAGCCTCTAGGCTTGATTTTTTTTTTCACTTTACATTATGGTGTTAAGGTGCATACAAGGAAAGATATGTGTGAATATTTATTTTGCTGTTTTTAATATTTGACTCTCATAATTCTCAAAAACTCATATAATACTCATATTCCAGGTACACAAATCAATTTCTTAAAGTATCTTCTGAAATACTGACATAGTAATAATGAAGTTTTTCAAAGGTCTATTTCGCCTTCAATTTTGAAAGATAGCTTTGCTGGATATAGTAATCTATGCTGGAAATTTTTTTAGGGCTTGAAATACATCATTCCATGAGCCCTGGTCTTTAGAATTTCTGCAGAAAAGTCTGAACTTACTCTGATGGTTTGCCTTTATAAGTGACTTGGCATTTTTCCCTTGTGACTTTCAATGTTCTGTACCTTTCCCATTTTAACTATAATGTGATTTGGGGACTTTTTTAAAGGTCATGTCTTTTTGGTGTTCTAAATGGCTCCTTATCAAAGTGCTTATATTCTTGCCAAAACTCAGAAAGTTTTCTGTTATTATTTTATTAGAGTTTTGATACCATTATTATGAACCTCAGTGTCCTCTTCTACATCAAAAATTCATTAATTTTGTCTTGTAACCATTCCCCAGAGTCTTTGGATGTTTCATTTATAATTTCTTGGAATTTTTCCTCTTTATTAGTGTCTGAGTACAATAATTCCTCAACTTTATCTTCAAGAACTGAAATTCTGTTTTTTTTCTTGGTTCTATTTGTGAGGCTTTCCAATGAGTTTTTGTTTTTTCCAATGAGTATTGTGATTTTTCATTTCTAGAATTTATATTTGGTTTTTTAAATCTCTTTTTTAAAATTTTTATTAATATTCTACATTGACTTCCTTAATTCATGAAGCTGTTTATTTGTATTTTCTTCAAAGTTACTAACCATTTTATAAACCACTCTTTGGCATTTATCTACTTCAGTATCTCCATTCAGTTACCGATGAACTGTGGACATTTGGAGAAGCCGTGTTGTCTTGTTTTTTCACACTTTTGTGAAAGTATTATACACTGATATTTGTGCATTTGTTGGGGTGCATATCTCTTTCACTTTTTTGTAATATCAGACCTTAATTTTTTAAGATAACATAAAATAGTAAAAGACAAAACATTAAAAAAGATAGAATTTCACTAAAAAAAATAAGAGGAATTTGGCACTGGTTATTGTTTTGCATTTCTTCCATTTTTAAATGAGTATCTGTACAATGTCCAGCCTTCTTTTGAGGACTTTATATTCAGTAGTATTCAAGCAGGAGAAAACGAACCACAGTAATATGAATCACACAAAGAAAACCAGATATTGATATACAGTCATAACCAATTAAAAGTAACTGGGTTGGTAAGATATTCAGCAGACTAAGTGCTTGCTTAGGCAAATCACAGGGAGTGGGGTTAGATTTGTGGCACCACATGACATGCTGGCCCCACCCTAGTTGAGCTGAATGGCCACTTAGGGCGTGGAGGTGCACACCTGCAATACCAGCAGTGGGGAGGCTGACAATAGGAGGGGATCACTATGAGTCCGAGCTGCATAGTAAGACCCAGTACGAAATACATTTAAAAAAGTAACAACCATACCACACTTAATATCACAAAAGAAACCAACAGTGATAATAATATAGTCTAAATGAAAGTGCTAAAATTTAATAAAGATTAATAATAAACATAATAAATGGCTGCAGAAAAACAAAATTAAAGAAGTAAACTGACAAAAAAGGAAGGAAGAAACAGAAGATAAAGTGAGAAAGAGAAGATTGACAATAAAAATTGAATTAAAAGTGAAAAATAAATAGAATTAAGTAAAAATAGATCTCATGATAAAAATAGATATATCAACCATTATTAATCAGCTATTCTTGGTTTGATAATCTAGAACATATTTATTGTTGTAAGTTAACCTGTTTCTGCTTTTGTTTCTGATTTTTCTTCTTGCTTTTGCTTTTAGCTTTCAAAACAAAATAAAATCAAACAAACAAAAAAAAGGTTGACCTAAAAGTAGCAAAATCAAAATGAACTAGAAAAAAGAAATAAGGAAAAAAACAGAAGAGCAAAACAAAGAAATAAAAAATACAAAGCCCAAAGAGAATGTGACTCTCAAAATCCTTGCTTTGAAGGTGTTTGGTTGGTTAACTTCTTTCCAGAATCTGTAGTATTGAAATTCACCAGATATGGGACAGAGATAAACACAATTGACACCTTTTGCAGTTCCACACCCACTTAATAGGCTTTTGCTCTGTAAATGCTAAATCCTAGACGCTGACATTCCTTTTTTTCTTTTTCTTTGTATTCTCATTAAATTTATTGAAAATAAATAATTATATAGTATATTAAAAATTGTAGACAAATATTGAAGTATGAAAGATATAAGATGTAGGCAGAGTGAATATTAGAGACATATTTCTCAAATGAATACATAGCTTGAGGTTAATAATACATTGTACATTGTAGGGCTGGAGAGATGGCTCAGTGGTCTAAAGCACCTACTTAGAACAAGCTTGGCAAGGCATCAGGGACCGCGGTTCAATCCCCCAGCACCACATGCCAGCCAGCCCCGCCCCCTGGTGGGCTGAGCTGGCCACACACACACACACCCCTCTCTCTCTCTCTCTCTCTCTCTCTCTCTCTCTCTCTCTCTCTCTCTCTCAAATAAATAAAAAATAAAAAATAAATTAAAAAAAATAATAATACATTGTACATTGTAAATAAATGATTTACAAAATGAATATAACAATAAAATTGTCCGAAATAAAAAAGTCCACTCTGTGCCAAAATCAAGAAACTTATATTCATATAATTAGAATTCTCAAAATAGAAAGAGGTAGACATCAAATATTTAAAGATTTAAAATTTCTGAATTTAGTTGAAATTATAGCCCCACATTTCCTAGAAAAATGAACCTTTTGCACAAGAAATTTGAGTAAAATCATACCAAGATACACAAAAACGAAATTATCCAAAACTCATTGAAAATAAAAATATCATTGAAGCATATACATAAAAATATTAGCTATGGCAGAAAAAAAATAAATAGCATCTTACTCCACATTCGGAAAAAAAAAGAGCAAGTGTCTAAGAAACTAGACTAATTAATTCAAAAGAATGAAGGAAAAAATGATCAGTCCTCATTGAATTTTCTATTTAGCAAACATACACTTGAAAACTAAAAATAAATATTTTCCAGTTATGCAAATTCAAAATATTCTAATACCTTCAGGGGCAGCATATAGGAAACAACAAAGAGCATGATCCAGAAGGAAAGAGAAGTTGATGTATGGTCCTGGATAAAGAAAAGGAGCTTTCAAAATGGTAGTTAGGCAGGACCATGTAAAATATACTGGTTGAACCCATTTAAAAATTCATTGAAGATTTCTACAAAACACTATCAACTTTATGTATGGTTATATACATCTTTTTATATGTGTGTGTATGTGTGTGTGTGTGTGTGTGTGTGTGCGTGTGTGTAAAAGACAAGGAAGAAGTAATATAAAGTCAATAGAAAATGGAAATATACTTTTTAAAATTTCTAATACTAGGAGAAAATATCATACCATGTCTTATAAGTAGATTATAAGTCAAAGACAGTATAAATCTTAAAACAAAAATTAAGATTAAACAATATTCATAAAATTAATTAAATATTAATTAAAATATTTCAAAAAATCAATGAAGAAAAAGTTTTCATGATAGTAAAAATTACTAAGAATAAAGCAGAACATGAATACTGGAATGGCAAATATATGACCAGCACTTCTAACAATTTGGCTACAGAATATCACACAAAGTTCTAGTATGTTGTGAGCATGGACAGTGTCTATGATGCTTATTGGTGGCCAGGTGCCACTTGTGGGACTGAGCTACTGCTTTTTCCTTGATATCCATCCTGTAGGCCCAGAAAGAATCATGACTAATAGGGTGCAGGAGAAGTCCATTTGTAGAGTATGCTGATGGAAATATTTTGTGGCTGTGTACAAAAGAATAATTGAAAGACTGCTTTTGTATACCTCTTTTTCCCCTGTGTTTAGTTGTTTGCCCTATTTGGTGGGTTCTTTCTATTCTCATTCATGGGTTTGTGGTCATTTTGGTCCTTCTCTAGAATATCTTTTAGTAGTTTGTGTATGGTCATCTTTGTCATCATGAAATTCTTTAGTTGTTCTTTGTCATGGTAGTAGTTCACTTCTCCATTTTACTTGAGAGTTTTGCTGGATATAACAGTCTGGAATAGAGTTTGTTTTCTTGCAAGACATAATACTCTGCTCCATGCCCTTTCTGGCTCAATGGTTTCAGAAGAGAAATACGCTGTTATTCGGATGGGATTTCCTTCAAATATGATCTGTTTCTTTTCTCTAGTGGCTTTTAGTATACTGTTCCTGTGTTGAATTTCTGGGATCTTGATTATTGTATGTCTCAGTGTGGTTTTAGTTGGGTTGATGTTATTTGGAGTTCTATATGTTTTGGTTACTTGAATGTCAGATTGTTTCCCCATATTTGGGAAGTTTCCTGCTATTACTTCTGTTCATATTCTTTTTATATCATTTGTATTGATTCCCTTTTTCTCCTTGATGCCTATTAGTCTTACATTGTTCATCTTTGCATCATCTTGCAGATGTTGAATTATTTTTTCCTGCATCGTAGTTTTTTTAAGAGACATTTTCTTACCTTTTCACTAGCTGCAATAGCATCTTCAAGGTCTGAAAGTCTATTTTTACTTTTATTCAAATGATTTTGCCAGCTTGTGATTAAAGTTTTAATTTCCTGTAAAGCATTTTGAATCTGCTTCATGCATTCTGTTTCTTTCCTATATTGCTCATTCAAGGATTCTATCATTTTTCTATCCTCCTCTATTTTTTATCAGTATCTTCTTTAGAAGCACTTGGTACTTCTTTCATTATAGTTATTTCTTTTTTCACTTCAGAAATTATTTCTGATCTGATTTCCTCTATACCTTTCTGCAGTTGTTTCTTTATTTCAGATGCTATTATTTCAGAGATTTCAAGTGTGTGATTTCCAATTTCTTCTATGCTATTGTTTCCTGCAGTTGTTCTGGGTGGGCTTGGGGCCTGAGAATGTATTTTGCTTCATCTCTTTGTTATTTTTATAGCACTGTGCTCTGACCTTTGGTGGAGCTTTGGTAGAATTATTACTTTAGCCCTAGGTCAGGACCTACCAAGTTCAAACTCATCAAGGTGGGTGTGGCTTGGGCCTGGCTGCTGTGCTCCACTTCTTCCTGCTGCAGCCCTTGGAGTTGAACCCACTATGCTACTCTGACAAAATCCTCTGCTCTTAGATTAGCTGGGTGGGTCTTGCCTCTAGTCTCTCTACAAGGAGTGCTGCCACATGGTTCTACCCCAGGCCTGTCTGATGGAGGAAGTTCCACTCACATGCCAGGCCTGGGCACAGGCTCAAAGGAGGATCCCACAGATCCCAGGAGGTCTCACTCACAGCTGTGCCTGGGCTCTTGGTCAAATGAGAATCTGGCAGGTCCCAGGTGGTCCCAATCACATGCCAGGCATGGGATCTGGGTCAAATTGCCACTCCTTCTTGGTGAGTTCATTCAATGGTATGCTGTCTACCACAAGTCCTATCCACTCCAGAGACTTTTACTGTTTGTGTCTTTCTGTCCCGAACAAGTTTTGTGGCACACAATGCTGTGTGATCTTGAAATGCTCTACTTGTTCCAGAGAACCTTCTATCAATGCATCCAGGGGTGTGATAAATGAAGAAACAAAGATGTAGCCCTGGTCACACTGACAGGTGGAAAAAACAAACAGACCACTGAGTTCTGTGATGGAAGGAGACAGCAAATAGTGTAGACTGGTACCCTGGATTCGGCCTCAGTGCTTTGTGCCCTTGGCCCATCAGAAAACCACAGATGATATGCCCGACTCCTCACTAGAAAGGGTGATGCTGCCACCTATGCTGTCCTCCATACACAGAGGTTTTCACTGCTTTAACCTCTCAGGGGGTTTGTGGTTAGCTCTCTCTGTAACAGAAAATGTGCTTACCCTGTGGACTTCAGTTTGTTAGTAGCCCACATGATAATTCCAGTTCCAGTTCCCATTGCTCCTGCCTCCTAGAGATGGCTGGTCACTGTGATGCATAGCCAGTCACTATGATGCATGTTGTATCAACCGAGCCCCAACTGACAAGCCATTCTGCCTCTGTATTTCCTACTTGCTTGTATCATATAAGACCTAAACTACCAGAAACCAGGGCCTGATAGTCTGGGAATAAACCCAAGCAATGCCTGCCAATGTAAATAAGCCTGATTCCAAATCCTTGGTGTTATTTTTGTGTTTCAGCTTGCCATTGCATCCCCAGTGGTACAACTCTTTCTTATGGCTGTCTTCTACTCAGTCATTGTGGAAGAGTGGTCCTAAAATTTTTCAGATGTGAAGCCATGTAGTTGTTTTGTGATTTCTGATTCCCAAAGTAGCTTAGTCTTAATCAGTAAAACCTTTTCTCAAAATTGGTCCTCATTATACTTCTCCTAAATATGGTGAGTTCTGAAATGGATTTGTCCAAAGCTATGCTGTCATGTAGGAGTCACTTTTATTTTTTAAAATTTATGTATTTGGTACAGGGTTTTGCCATGCAATTCAGACTTGTACTGATGTTCCCATTTTAGCCTCCCCAGTGCAGGGATTACAGGCATGAGCCATGACACTTGATTTAAGTGTCACTTTCAAGGTAAAGCCCCACATAGCAGTCACACCTTAAAGTAACCAAAGCTGTTTTTCTGGGGCTAGACCTTCCATACCATTTTTTGTTTTGCATTCTTTTTTTGTTTTTGTATTTTTTTTATCTCTGGGGCTGCCGTCTTCTCCACATAACAGTTCCAGTTCCAGTTCCACGCTGAGGTCATTTTTGCAGAAACAGGTGCTCCTTCCTACCCAGGAGCCTGAGCTAGAGATCTACACTCCTTCATTATTTACTGTTTTCTCTCCCTTCATAATTTTTAGTGTCCCCATTTGTTCTTTCTTAATTATCTGAGTACTTCATTTCTTTCTCCTCAATATTTGTTCTTTTTCAGGTGGCTCAATACCAGGACCTGGAAAGGCTGGGGTTTGCTGCTGACTTCTATTCTATTTTGAAGACCTGAAGTTTGACTTTATAAAAGCTTGGCAGCAAGGACATGATGGCTTGTCTTGACATCATATGTAGAATTAGATCTGCAGGAATCAATTGAGAAAGGGTCTTGGGTTGAAACAATGCAGACGGGAACCTCTTCTCTCAATATCAGATTATGATAAAGTTACTACTAGGAATACCAAAGTCATGGCTTTCAACTGACCAAGTAGAAAGTATTTAGTACAAATATTTATTTTATTAAGCATTTACATAATGGTTACTACATTCCAGGAATTGCTCTAAGAATTTTGTGAAAATTGTCACATTTAATATTTACAACAATAATGCATATTAGATAGGTACTATTTTTATTATTTCCATTTTAAAGATTTTAAAATTGATGCACAGGAAATATGGATAAATTTTGAGGAATAGACAATAATTTAATGAAAAGAATTGTTTCCAAAGCCTAGGTTTTGTACATTATATATCTTAGGATCAGGGCAAATCAAACTATTTTAACAGAAACACTAATATTGATCTTATAAATTCTATGGATAATCATGATACTTATCATAGTTACTTTTCTTCTTGTTGAGAAATACCCAACATACAAAGTTAAAACAGGAAAGGCTTATTTAAGCTCACAGTTCATAGAGGTTTTGGAGCATCACAGAAGATAAATTGTTCATGGTAAGACATACAGAAAGTGGCAGCAGCAGCCAATCTGCCTTTGCCTTTTATCCCACCCAGGGTACCAGATTTTTGGGTGATGCCACTGAGAACT
>NW_004524645.1:6394892-6397577 GCF_000260255.1 Octodon degus | reverse complement strand
ACCCATAAAGAGCTATCATATGATATCTTCTTTTAAACTACCTTTTTTTAAACTATCAGTGGGATGCAACAGATCCACCAGAAGGTAGAAGTTGAAAGACATGAGAAATGACAGAGCCATGGTGGAAGGAGAAGAGGATCTCTGTGGCTCCCCATGATAGGCTAGTCGTAGTTGTAAGCACCAGCATCAGCATCATCCTTCATGTGAATTAGAATCAATCATTTTATTGAGCAAAGCTGCTAAGATTGGGAAGGTTTTATAATGGTTTCACACTTTTACTTTTTTTTTTTTTTTTTTTGGTGGAACTTGGGATTCAACTCAGGACCTTGAGCTTGCCAGGCAAGTGCTTATTCTACTGAACTATCTCCTCAGCCCAACTTTTACCTTAACAAATAAAAGAATTATCAATTTACAAGCTAAGTTTTCTCTCTCCACCAAGCTGTGGATCAAGAGTTTTTGAGTTATAAAAAAAATGTAAAGCTATCTTATTAAGAAAGGGTTCCACCAAAAAAAAAGAAATATATGCATGCTATTAACATGAGTTTTATGAGCAGAAATAAATTAAAGGTAGTTGGCAATTGTGTGAGGAAGAAAGAAAGGAGAGGTAAAGAGTAAAAGAAAATCATCTCAAAAAACCAATAGAAATTAGAAGTACAGTTACCTTAGCTGTCTTGTGTATATGTATTTTTCCTTTCCTTCTTTGCCTCATCCCAGATGTTCTTCATTTTTGAGCAGTTGCTTTATCTTTCACAGTATCTAGCATCTTGTTTTATGAAATTCTGTATCATTTCAAAGGTTTCTTTTTATTAATTTTTATTCTCTTAAAATTAAAAAAAAAAAAAAACTTCAAACACAGATAGACAAACTACAACCTTAAGGCCAAATATGGCCCACAGTTTTGATAAGTAAATTTTTATTTAAACACAACATGTTCACCATTTGTGTACAATTTATGGCTTCTTTCACATAAAATGGCCATTAAGTAGTTCTAATAGTGACCATATGGTCTGTAAAGCTGGAAATATTTACTCTTCACCTTTCACAGAAAAATTTGCTGCTTGTCCTACTAAAAAAGCATATAGGTGTAATATATATGTATATATGTATATATGTATATATGCAAATTAATGTAGCCATATCTTTTTGCTCTTTGAAGAAATTGTGTATTTAAATTTTATCCCATGTCATGAAAGTTGTATACTTATAAACAGTTTCCACTATTTTTCAGGCCTATGTGAAATTATTTTCCAGTAGTTCACTGTCCCCTATAAATCTCACCAGATCTTCGTGTTGCCTTTGCATGGGCATCTGCCCTAATATTATTAGCCCTATTTACCTCTTGTTCATTCAACACTTATTCTGCCAACTAGCTCCACATATTAATGACTTTTTTTCTATATATGAAACTCTTTTCAGCAAATACATCTGGAGATAACAGACATGGTTATTTTCCTCTGCAAAATTTCTTGTTACATTTTTCTCCAGTAGTTTCAATAGCAACTATGTTCTGAAGGGGAAAAGAATCTGAGGGTGGCTGTCCCTTTGTTAAGTTTCCAAAACACTCAAAACTGGAGCACTATATATTTCAATTCAAGAATTTCTTACTACAGATACACAGTGAATGAAAAAAAAGGTGTGTAGAAGGTTGCATAGACATTTTGGCCCATCTCTCCCTGCGTCTGATAGTAGAATCATGTAATAATGCAGACAGTGATTTTAAGTGTGCTTATATATGAGCTCTGTGTGAGGATCACCTGTGGGAGAAGAGAGGAAGGAAGGAATTTGGAGAAAACAAGAGATGGACATTCTCTTTCTCTGATCAAACAGGACCACTCCCTCCCTTCTATTTCTTCCATCTATCAGTTTTAGTGTTATATATGCCTGCTCTTTTTTACAATAGCTGGTGCGTGGAAGATAAATCTAAGTTGATAGCGTGCATGTGCGCACACACACACACACACAGACACACACTTGCGCACTCTCAGGCACTTATTATTTTAATACTTTCAGCAGTACTGTCTCCCGTGAGTCCCTACATCATTTCCCTTTAATATCAGCTACAATTTAAACTCAGGTGCTCACGACAAGCTTAAGAGGTTCATTTTAAAAACTCTTTTGTTTATTTAGTACAGGGTCTCGCTATGCATCTTGGACTTATAGTGATTTTCTTGCCTCCCCAGCACTGGGATTACAGGCATGCAGCACAACGCCTGGTTTCAGTGACTGAATTGGCACAAGGCCCACACCGCATGTGGTACGGGGTATCAAATCAGGGCCCTTGGGCATGCCAGGCATGTGCTTAGACCATTGAGCCATCTCCCAAGTCCAAGAGGTTCATTTCTTACCTCAAGAGATGTCCAATCATTAGCAAAACTATTCCTGCAGATTTCAAATTGAAATATATTATTTTATCTTAATTTACATAGTATGTACAAAAATGAAATGCAAATGAGTCTTGTCCTTTGAAGGCTAAAACCTGCGAATTCTTGTAAGTTTAGTGAAAAACTTATTCAGCCCTCATAAACTCCTTATACAGTTACATAAATTTGGTTACTATTCTCATTTTACAGATGTCAGTTTTCAAACATAAGAGCGATCATCATAGACATAACCTTAAGCACTATTTTCATAAGTGCTAATTTCTTTAAAACAATAATGGTACCATGCTGGCCCAGGCCCCACCCT
>NW_004524645.1:6392617-6394497 GCF_000260255.1 Octodon degus | reverse complement strand
AGGAAGGAAGGAAGGAAGGAAGGAAGGAAGGAAGGAAGGCAGAGAGACAGAAATAGATGGATATGAACATGGAGAAAATAGAGACTGGAGTGGTACCATGCCATTTCTGCACATTAATTTCTTTATTAGTTAGGCTTGCAGTTACAATCAGAAATTTTAATGCCTTACAATCACAAACATTAATTCCTCATTCACATGAGTTGTTGGAAACATGATAAATTAGCTGTGGGTCAGCTGCATGTACTGTCACTTTGCACATCTCATTCTAGCACCCTGTCTCAAGTACAACTTAAGGTCGGATCTACCCATTTTTATTTTTGATAAAGACAAGAGGAAAAAGTAAATCTAAACATACAACCATGTTTAAAGCTTTTCTTGGCTTGGTATACATCATGTTACTTCATATTTCATTGGCCATAGTAAGTGATGCTGTGAAGACCACAATCAGTGGAAGAGAAAGATATAGTCCTCTAACAAGGAAACAAGGGAATGAACAGTTCTGAAGAATAATATTAAAGATTATCCTTTATCTGTTCAGTACTTTCATGGCCAAATCCTTTTTATCAGCTACCCCATACCTAACTATCTTAATGGTATTATTGCACCCCATGATTATTGATGGAGCTAATACACAGGGAATTTTTCTCTGGAATAAACCCATATGAATTGCTTTTATTCTTCCATTTAATTGCAAAGTTTGTGCATTGTCAGTATGCTCTTTTGAAAGAACATCAGATGATCCAAAATATGTTTTAAAGTGAGCGCTTTTTGCTTTTTATATTAGCTCAACTTATTGTGCACAGGCTCTCACAAAAGGGTAGAGGTCCTTAAGCCAAAGATATTTCATATACTTTTATATCCTTCTTTGTGACTTTAATTACCTTTTAACTTGCGTTCCAAATGCTGCTATATTAAAATCTATTTCAAATTCTGATTATGTTCTCTGAAGAAGAGTGAGAAACTAGCCTGTGTTTATTGTTAGGAATGGACCTTGGAGAAATCTAAAGCCTCTGTTGTACTACCTAAAAAAATGGAAATGTTCTTTAGATCCAGAAAGAGGACGAATTGGAATAAAGTGCTTGTGTCACTAGGAAGCCAACATTCTGAAGAACATGATTTATGTAGAGCTCATTTATTTGAATATTACATCACTACCACTGGATAAATTTGATGTTAATGTTTAATTCAGAATGTCCATTTTGCTAGGCAAACTAGAAGTCCTGCTGCTAACTTTCTGGATAATTTCACTTTCTATAATGGCTTTTCCTTTCAATGGAGTCCAAGTTACTTAACTTCAATCTTCCTCACTCTCACCCCATTTCTTTTTATTACATTGATCATTTGTTCCAAGGGTGGATACGGCAATCTACTAAAAGAGTTTGCTGTGGTACTGCCTGTTCTTTCTCAAACTCAGACCTTCAGTCTCAAGATATATGAACATTCAGCAACTCCAGATTACTGAATTGGAAAGGCCAAGTTAAGAGTGAAATTGCAAGACTTCAGTTTGGGTGGACATATCTGGCTAGATAATGTGACATAAGGAATGTATCACCTAGTCATAATTAATCTTTAATAAACAGTATTAATGGGGGAAATTATGATGGTTGTCTAAAGTAGGAAAAATAGGATATCTATTTTATGGTTACAGTGCTCTAGAAATCTTTCCAAATATCCTATTATCAGATTTTGACTGAGACTAAACTAAGGCAGATACCTTTATGGATTCTCAGGCTTAACTCATGGTCCATGAAAGATGGAGACCTCTCTTTTTCTCTATTCCCCTTGATAGCAGTATGTGAAATAAAACTTCTCTTTACCCCTTACACATATTGCAAGGGCAAGGTGCAGGAAGGATATCAGAATATCTTCAAGGGTATTGG
>NW_004524645.1:6390299-6391882 GCF_000260255.1 Octodon degus | reverse complement strand
ACAGTGATTTTGAAGCTATCAGTGTACTTTTGTTCTGTTTCTGCTTTCTTCTAACCTTTTCTGCCATAAAACCAGGTTCATCTGCTCATCTCATTAAAACTCATTCCAGGAGGAATGTTTGATGCTGGCATCACAAGTAAGAGTCAATTAGATCTTTACATTTGTAAAAAATTTGGACTTTGACACATTATTGCAAACGAATGGACTTTAAATGACATCATACTAGACAGAAGAGGCATCTCAAGGAGGTTTTAAAAGATGTAGTTTCCATAATTCAAAGTTACTCCAAAGATAGCCAAAAACAAAGAAAGCAAAAGTCTTCATTGCTATGGGTGGTCATGGCAATAAAAGAAAATGAACTTCTTGAAAATTGGCAATATCCTTCTAGAACATCAGCTACAGATGTGATGCTTAAGTTCCCATTCTTCTGTTCTGACCCAAGCACATATGACATCAGGTCAATTGCAGGTGCAAGTTTGACAATATGTGCTCCCTAGCAATCCAAAAGCCATAGAAAGAAAACATTCTCACTAGATCCAATTCAAGGACTTTGTTGCACTCCTCTTTCTAAAATGATATGAAATGCATAAAAATCTAAATCTTTAAATGTAATTAGATCTCAGTTATGTTTATCATGCATCTGCATGACTCATAACTTCGTAAAAAGCATACAAAGATCACCTCTTCTTAAGACAAATTCAATTTTGCTCAGTAACCAGTGAAGAATGGAAAGCAATGTAAAATATCTCTGCTTTTTCTACATTTTTTCTGTAGTTACTTGGTGATTTCCTAAGCGGTAGCTACTTCATACACTGTCCTTCCTAACGGGACCTACTCTATTCCATGTAAGAGACAGCTATGCTTTTCATGTACTTTCATTCTTTCTCCCAATCCTAGCTGTGATTCCTAACTGGGCTAAGCCAAATGTTGGTCTCAGTAACTAGAAGAGGGGTGAGTTGTAACCTAATTAGCTCTAAACCAGTCAATGAACAAAAGTCTCTAAATGAATATTATGTAGATGAGGGCAGGCAGACAACCTAAGTTGATCAAATCAAAGTAAAAGCAGAACACTTTCCAGTAGTTAAAGGAACGTGTTCTTTCTTAAATAAAACCTTAAGGGAAAGCATATGGCACTGGATGGAAATCTTTGCTAGAGCCACCAGTGATGACATGAGTGACAAAATGTTGACATAAATCAATTGAACTTTTTGCTTACATGGGACTATAAATGTTCTTATTGAGAGCCAGTCCTAGCCCAGGTCCGGTGAGTGTGTGGGAGAGTTTCAGGCTACCCTGCACTGGCGGGACCAACTCCGGGTCCCAACACAGGAGCAGCGTGGGTCAGACCCTCTTCCACCCACTTGGGACACCCCCCACTACTCCGCAGTACCTCCCCCACCCCACCCACCGAGTAGGAATGTCTGCCACATTCTGGGAACACCCAGACCCAGTCCTAGCACAGAAGCACTGAATGTGTGGGAGAGCTGCCTCTAACCCTACCCCAACTTGTCCCCTACAGGCTCAGCTCAGGCCTGGCATACAGGCCTGGGGTGTAACACTGCAGCTGAAATCCCTGCAGAGAG
>NW_004524645.1:6375035-6383629 GCF_000260255.1 Octodon degus | reverse complement strand
TCAGGATAAATCCTCAGGGGATTTCACTGACCTTCTCAGACCCAATAGCTACAACTCTTGTTGCATAGGTCCTGCTTTACCTTCGTCTTAATCATCCAGAAGAAAAGTATAAAATCTAAATATAAGAAATAAAGCCGTGCTGTTATGTTGAGCTGTAGGGGACTCAGGTCAACAATTTCTGACATTGCCATTTAAGCTGAAGACCCAATACTATTATGGGATACTGGACTCTTTTAGAATATTTGGTGAGTTTACACACCTATAATATTCAAATAACGGAACTTAACAAAAAAAGGGTATACAGATGAATATCCATTTTGCATCTGTGTATTCAAAGTGTTTGGGACAGATATATAGTTACATTCTCTTAATGAATAGAATGATTTGTTCTAATGGTTTTTGTAAATAGGATATCAAGTCCGCATCTTGTACAGCATTTAACCACTAAGAAGAATGTATGCAGTGTGTTAATTATTGGAACTATCCTACCTATTTGATTTGAAACTGTCTCATTGCTATTTGTTTATCAATAAAACTATAGCAAAAACAATACAATACAAAACTAAACACTTTGATCTGTTATTAGTAAGGTTAGAATTTTCTACAGGATAAATATGTTATCCTGACAGAACATAGAGATGTAGATAAAAATACATAATTTCAATAAAGCTCAAGGATTTGTTCTGTTAAAAAATGTTCTTATTGTTTGAACTGGTTTTCTTTCCTTTGAAAATAAATATTCCTTGTACATAGGTCAATCTGTGTACAATAAACCCAACTATTACATTGGAGTGCTTATTTGTTCTTGGTGCCTTCTGATATGCAGAATGTAGTTTTACCAAGAACAAGGCTTCAAACAACAGGTCTTATATTCATCTGCACATTGGAATTATTCAAGAGTTTCTAAAGATGTTAATCTTTATATTTTGTCATTCCCTGAGAGACCATGATCAATTGCTTTGAGTACAGCTTAGACTTTGTGAAGCTGCTCCTTTTATTTGCCTTGTTTTGGTGGTGAGAAGACAAGTGGCAACAAAAAGGAAAAAGCAGGATTCCAATGTAGCAAATAAACAAGCAAATTTCAAATGTTTACATTTTAATTTTTACCATGCCCAGATTGCTTCTTTTCCTAACTATGAACTTTATGCCTCTAGGACAAGAAAAAGAATAAATAATCCCAGTTTACAGAATCTTGTGGAGATTTTATTTATGTTTTGATATCCAGGGAGCCATGTTAGGGAGTGTTGCAACTTCATGATTTCATTTGCAAAAACCAAACATTCACAAATGCTTTATAGGTCCCAGTATAATAGTAGCTTCTCTAATCTCTTTTCTGATATTTATCCTTTGCCCAATCACCATGACAACTCACAAAGGCACCATCCAAGAAACCTGGAAGGTATTTTTTTGGTATTTTACCTCTCTTTCTTAAAGATTTCATAAATTCAGAATTCTAGAATTTCCTATTCTGAACAACTTAGAGATTCTCAAGTTCCAAATGATGCAAGTCAGATGTAGGGAGGATCACATTCCTATTAGGGAGAGATTGAGGGCCTTAAAAATGTGAGAACAGCAGAGATTTGCTAAAACAAAGGTCAGCTACAGTCAAGGAATAAAAAGAAAATTTTCATGCAAACATAGGAACATTTGACTTTGAATAGAGAATATCAGATGCCTTACTCAGATTTCTAGAAAAAAAGTTACAGACTGGTTTTCTGTCTGCATTCATTCTAATTTTACTTATGTATTGAAATATGTATTTTCAATATTACAAATATAAAATATCCTCAGGATTAATTGTCAGCATATTAGCTTGTTTCCATCCATCATTGTGACATGATAGCCCACACTCACAACTTAAAGGAGACGGGTTTATCCTTTTTAATACTTTAAGTGTATTTGGTATAGGAGCTCACTATGCAGCTTGGACTTGTAATGATCCTCCTGTTTACCACATCTTCAGTACTAGGATTGCAGGTGTGTGCCTCCACAGTTCAGGAGCTAAATCAGGGGTTGATAATTTTTCTGGAAAGATAAGGTATCAAATATTTTAAAGCATTTGGCGAGCCATGGAAACTGTACCATAGCTACTTATTTCTTTTGTGGAAATGCAAAAGGAGATACACACAATATGCTGATGAATGAGAATGGCTGTTTTCCAATAAAACTTATTTCTCAGCTCTGAAATTTGAATCTTATATAATGTTAGTTCCACATTTTTTTTGCTTCTTTTCATTTTTTCAACCATCTCAAATGTAAAAATCACCATTTAAGCTATAGAAAAAAACTAAGACAGAGTAGGATAAATTTAGCCCAAGAGCCAAGGTTTGCCTGCCCTGTTCTAGAAACACCATGCTTACCTGTTGATTGTTGTCTCCTCAGCCTCACTGCCGCTAAATCCTGCAGTCATACCAAAATACGGCTTTCCAAATAACCTGTTCTATTTAGTAGAATCCTAACATTGACTTTGATCTTACTTGCCCCTCCCCAGTTCACTCCATTTTTCCTTTCTCTGGTCATCCAACTTCTAGCCATCTGTCTATTGCTTTGAAAGTTTCTACATCTGCAACATCATCTCATATTCTCTGTGGCTGAGGCAGATATCCAGTCTCCATTTTCCCACTGTATTGCACATATATGTTGATCTAAGCAGACTGGCAATTTTAGTACACTGCATTAAAACTTAAATGCCTTAGAACACTTTATTTCTCACACATGTGTTAGGGCCATCAAATCAGGTGAGGATTTGAGTTCTATACTTTTTAATAATTTAAGGATTGAGTCTCATATTTGTAGCTCAGCCTTCTGGAAGGTTTTACTTATAGTAAAATTCTAGAAAATTTTGTTATTCTTTGTTCTGAAGTCAAATGAAGACAGTAAGACTGCATTATGCAGGATTTGATGGGCCAAGACTGGAGCACATTTCTTCTTTTCAAGTTCCACTGGAAGGAACCCCATCCTCTAGCCCCATGAAAAGCAGGGGAATCTGGAAATAAAGATGAATTAATGAATAATTTGTAACTGAGGGAAAGCTCATTCACTTAGAGCAGCACACACATAGTTCTTCATAGGTGACTGAAACATTTACCTCCATTGAATTTGTTAAAAAAAATCTAACAGGACTCACTGATAACCAGCTCAACTGAATACTGTATTTCCTTTCCCCTTTGTATTTTAGAGGTGTATTTATTTGTCCTTCTCTAGGTCAAGTTCTTTTAACCAGTTATAAACAATTTATTTTAGTGAGGCATGCTTTTGCTTTGCTTTTCCTTTGACAATATGTTTGCTCTTATGGGGACCACAAAGAACTCATGTACAGTGCTTTTGTTAGGCAGCTTTCTCTGCTACCCTCCACCTGTGTTCTACTGCCCTGAGTGTGCCCTTGCCTCTCCAATCCATGTACACTCACTATTGGTGAAAATAGAATTAATAGGGTTCACAGTTTGCTGTTTGTCTCACACATTTCCAAGATGTGTCCCCTTTGTCCCTTTGTCAGCATGTGGGCTTATACAACAGTGCTCTTTTCAGCCATGCCTACTGAGAGAAAACAACAAAGTTTCCTGTTGAGATGGCTCCTTTGATTGGAATCAAAGGAAATATGTTAAAGCCACAGAATCCCTTTTAAGGCTGTTTCTGGAAGCTATGATATTTTTGATCATACACTTGCAAGGACTGAATCCAGCATGAATCTTAAGGGTGTATCGTGAGAGGAGTTACTAAGTACAAATGGTATAGGAAAGAAGAATAATAGGACAGATTCCCTCCTGTTTCTGTGGTGATTCCTTTTCGCACATTGTAGGTTGCCTAATCCACAGCTTCTAGCAACTGGAACTCATTCATATGACTTTCTTTACTTGCAAAAGGATACATAAAATTCCAGAAATCTATACCATCCTTATTCCTAGCATTTTGTTCATTCTCTCTGAGTAGAAACTGTCAGTTCTGTTATGGTATCCACTTGGTAACTCTGCATTAAAATTTAGAGGTAATTTAATGGAAGCGTCCTCTGGACTAAGCAACTGACCCATAATTTAACATCTTTGTGATTATGAAGCTTAATTGTCAATTTGATTGGCTTAGGAGCTGCTTACTACAATGAATAGTACAGCACACTTCTCTCTGTATTATTTGGTTCATGGAGCCATGATCATTGGTCCCTTCCTCTCTCACACTTTCACCTGCTCAGCTACCTGACTGACATGAACTAAGCTGCTTTATTATATTATGACTTTCTTCCATGATGTTCTTGCCTTGAAACCAACAGATCATGGACTTAACTATGTGAAACTGTGAACAAAATAAACCTATAAGGAGAGGTATGCTACTTTGGTGTTTTCCCAAATCAAGGTAAGGGTGCCAGTTCTTAGAGTATCACACCATTAACCAGACCTTGGATACTAGTTGCCTGGGGTTCAAGGTGATTTCTGGGGAAAGAGAACCATGAGCTTTCAATAGTTAATAAGGGATAAGCCTAGGCCTGAAAAGAGAAGGTCTGGACTGTAGTCCAGCGTGCTTACTACAAAGAAGTAGAAGTTAGATAAATGTTTTAACCATTATGTCAAGAAAACAGGAAGTCATTCACAATGACATTATCAAATATGCATATAATAATGGTCTCTCTGGCTATTCCATTATAATGAATCAGAAGACACAGGAGTCAAATACAGGAAATTCATTAGAGAACATTAGTGGCTTACACAACAGGAGTACTCAGCTTTACAAGTACGCTAATTGAAGAGACACTTTGGACTTAGAATATAAGGCACTGTGATTGATCTGCTGTTGACACATGAAGCAAGAAGTATTCAGATGGACTTTGACCTGAAATTGGTAACAGGGACAGGGGAGGTGGATTTGAGAAACAGTAACTTATACCATTTACCAAATCATGTTTCAAAACTGAAGATTTGTAAAGACCCATTACCCCATAGACAGAGTTAAGATACACAGTCTTACTTGAAAGCCTTAACATGAAGTTAATCCTCACTGCTGCAAAACCAATGTTATTAAACTTGAGATACATCAGACTAACTTGAAGGTCTTGTTAAAATGGAGATTTCTGAGTCCCACTCTGGGGGATCTGATTCAGTAACTCTGGAGCAACACCTGTAAACTATTGTCTCAAACAAGCACTGGTGATGCTGATACTACCAACCCTTGAACCATACTTTGAGATAACCGAGCTGTGTAGAAAATTGAGCCTTACTTTCAAAAGACAGCTATATTTGAAACTTACCTGCACTCTGAATTCTTTGAAGAAGCTATCATGGTTGACCTTTCGAAAAGAAAACATATTGAGTACATTTTCAAGAACATATAAGTTCATATTTTATGAACCTGCTGTGCTCTTATTTAACAAAAGTCTTAATGAAGTATTTATTAACAAGTACTTTGTAGGCAGCCAAGGTAATTGCCATATTAACAATTCAAGTGTGATGTAGTTGCTTCATTCTAAGAACTTCATTTAGCATTTTATCATTAATTTCTAATTAACTGCTAATGTTTCTTATGTTGTTCATGAGCTCATCTATGTGTAGATTAATTGTTAATCTGCATTGATTTCCATAGTAAAATGTCTCAATACTATTTATTTCTTTTTTTATAAGGATAACTGACACTAACAGTACAATGTGGTCCAGTTACTTAAGGCCAGAAGGACATGCAACTGCACATTGAAGGTTTTGAGCTTTTCCTCTACATGTATACCTAAAATGTTCACAAGATAGTCAAATTTCCTAATAACTTAGCCCTAAAAGTGAAGTCAATGAATTATAGCCCATAGACAAACTCCATCTCACTGCCTGTTTTTGTAAGTACAGCTATAGGAGAACAAATTCACACTCGTTTATTTATAGATGGTCTATGGATGCTCTTGAGGTACAGTTTGAAGACTTCAGTAGTTTAGCAGAACAACGCCTGAAAGTATTTTCTACCTGGATTTGTGTAGTATTTTCTAGATGTGCCAGTTGTATTAGTATTAACAAACTTCTCTGCGTAGGAATGATTAGCCATCCACGCAGTTCTGCAGTCATAGGGTCATCCCAACCACATCTCTCATCACACACAGTATACCAGGCCATCATGAGAACTCTGGCAAATGTTTTAATTAAGTCTTGGTGTAGTAAACTTGTCTAAAATGCAAATTGAGCTAATTTGGTATGCCTTATACATACTAGGCTGCTACTGATTGGCAGTAGTATCTGAATTAGAGCTCACCCTATCACCTTGAGAATCTGAGGGTATTGTGCTGAGTCAGAGCACTAATTGACTAATGTTCTTTGAGTGGGAGTTCTGAAGCATATGTTGCACACAGGTTGTCCTTATTACTAGTCTCTTGGGATTAATAGCAGTTAACATCAGGGACAGGGTGCAAAAGGTCAAGGAAGTGTGTTACATTGGGAATCACAGAAGAGAGTCTACACTGGAAGAAGATGACACTGACTTTGATGGGTTTAACAGTGTGTGAGGCATTAAAATCAGTTATGTAGAGTTGAGGGATCAGTATTCCTCTTAAATCAGACAATTGAAATAATAATTTGAAACGGAAGACAATATGTGGATGGGAAATGCAAAAGAAATGTGACTAGAACATCATCAGTGTCCATGTCCTAAAAGGAGAACACAGCTAAAAATAAGAATGTATGTAAGGGCGATGGTATAGTTGAAGAAGTGGATACAGCAAGGGGAAAGTAAATTAAAAAGTGAGAGAGGCGATTAAGAAAAATCAATGATATCTTAGAAGTAAAGGTGATAAGATACCAAAAAGGATGACAGACAAGTGAGAGAAGTTGGAGTGATCTTGTGCCTCACTGCTCTAGACATTCTACCATGAATACCAGACAGAGCTTTGTCATGAGATAGTAAGTATTTGGAGAAGACATGGGACTAGGGCTGAAAGTTACTGAGCCTTGAGGAAAAGTAATTTACAGATAAAGCTGTGCAATACTTCTTATCAGATGGATGATGTGTAGAAAACGGTGCAGTAAAAAAGGGAGATTGAAATAAATATTTCTGCCCTATAAGAAAACCAGGTGGATTTGTGCCTATTATTCTTTTTTTATATTTATTTATTTATTTATTTTCATAATTTTATTGATAAACAGATAGCAATGAGACAATTTCAAATCAAATCGCTAGGACAGTTTCAATAACTAACACACTGCATACATTCTTCTTAGTGGTTAATTGCTGTACAAGATGCGGACTTGAGATCCTATTTACAAACACTATTAGAACAAATAATTCTATTCATCAACAGAATGAAACTATATATCTATCCCATCCACTCTGCATACACAGATACAAAATGGACATTGATCTGTATCCCCTTTTTTTCTAAGTTCCATTATTTGAATATTATAGGTGTGTAAACTCAGCAAAATATTCCAAAAGAGTCCAGAGGCCATAATAGCATTGGGTCTTCTGTTTAACTGGCAATGTCAGAAATTATTGACCTGAGTCCCCCACAGCTCAACATAACAGCATGGCTTTACTTCCTATATTTCGTCTTCATACTTTTCTACTGGATATTTAAGACCAAGGTAAAGCAGGACCTATTTATTATTCCTATGTTTATAATTTTTATGACAACTCTGAAAGAATATAATCCCACAGTAAAGTGTGAATTCTTCTTTGATTCTACTGAAGTAGAAAAAGAAAGGGAAATAGATGAGTTGATAGAAGTATTTGATTTGTACTAATAGTGTTTGGACAGAATATCATGTCTGCATCTTCTACTATGAATAACCACTACAAAGACAACAATATGCAATGTATTAATTATTGAAACTGTCCTCCTAATCAGTTTTGAAACTGTCTCACTGCTATTTGTTTCTAAATAAAATGAATAAAAAAATATATATTTGCTACTGTTTTATAGATATAAGTAGCAGGAAAAAACATATATGAATCTTGATCAATTTTATACCATACAGTGCATTTTAAGTTTGCTCTTACTTATGGAACTCCTGATTTGTTGTATTTATTGTACATTTTACTTTTAAATTTACTTGTAACAGACCCAGAGCGCAGGCCCGGCGAGTGAGTGAGATGACCCAGGCCGCCGGATCCTGAATAGACCCAGGGCGCAGGCCCAGCACGGAACCCTTCAGCAGAACTTCTTACAAAGAGGCTAGAGGCAAGACCCATCCAGCTGATTCAGGAGCAGAACATCTTGCCAGAGAGACACAAAGGGTTCAACCCTAAGGGCTGCAGCAGAAAGATGTGGAGCACAGCAACCAGATCCAAGCAATACCCACCTTGAGGAATCTGAACTTCGTAGATCCGGACCTGGTGCTAAGGTAATAACTCTATCTAAGCTCTATACCAAAGGTCAGAAGACAGTGGTATACAAAATGACAAAGAGAAGGAACAAAATGCAGTCTCAGGCTCTGAGTCCACCCAGTAAAACTGCAGAAGACACTAGCAATGAGGAAACTGGAAATCACACGCCAGATATCTCAGAAATAATAGCATTGACAGTAAAGAATCAACTGCAGAGAGGTATAGAAGAAATCAGATCAGAAATAATTTCGGAACTAAAAAATGTAGTGGTAACTATAATCAAAGAAGTACTAAGTGCTTCTAAAGAATAC
>NW_004524645.1:6339013-6368085 GCF_000260255.1 Octodon degus | reverse complement strand
CCAGGAGTGTTTGCCAGGCGTGAGTTGTGCCTGGAGTGTGCAAGGTGGAGTAGGGTGGAGAAGAAGCTCTCCCACACTCTCACCGGACCTGGGCTAGGACTGGGTCTGGGGGTTCCCTGAACACTGGAGATATTCCTACTCAGCGGGCAGGGTTGGGGAGGTACTGTGGAGTGTTGTGGGGCGTCCCAAGGGGGTGGGAGAGGGTCTAGCCCACGCTGAGACTGGACTGGGACTGGTCCCGCCGGCGCAGTTTAGCAGGAAGCTCCCCCACGCACTCACCAGTCCTGGGCTAGGACTGGGTCTCACCTATCTTTTAATATATATTCTAATTTTGAAATGTTTTTTCATCATATTCTGTAGGGACTTAAAGTTCAATATGTCAATACTTGATGAAAAATACCTGTACCATGTTATGCCTAAGATGTTTGATATTCAGACAGATAATGAGGTTAAGCTTAACAGTCTATGTGGTATGGTAGTAACAATAAGCTTGTCTTCTGGATGGTTAACAACCTAAGTTTGAGGCCAAAATTGGAGAAAAAGGAGGTCTGCAAGGAAAGCCAACATTTTGGCCCTAACCTTTCAAGGTCATTTAAGACTCAGCACATATGAGAACTTGTTCTGTAACATCATGTAACTTAGTAGTGTACCAAATTTTCTGATCAAGGAGATTATTGGCTCAAAGAAGAAAGTGATCGATGATGCAGAGTTTGCCTAAGGAGAGTCATATGGAGAGAAAACCTTCTCTCAGGCTTTCACAGAGAGCACATTGGCCAAGCAATGGCCGTGACTCATCCACCTGGCTGACACTGACAAAGGCTCTACAATCTGAGGTACAGGATCTCAGATTTATCCTTCTCCGAGGATAAATCCTCAGGGGATTTCACTGACCTTATCAGACCCAAAAGTTACAACCCTTGATGCATAGGTCTTGCTCCACCTTGGTCTTAACCATCCAGCAAGAAAGTATAAAAACGAAGTATAAGAAGTGAAGCTATGGTGTTATTTTCAGCTGTAGGGTACTTAGGTCCACAATTTCTGTCTTTGCCAGTCAAGCGGAAGACCCAATACTATTGTGGACTTTTGAACTCTTTTAGAAGATTTTGCTGACTTTACCCACTTATTATATTTAAATGATGGGACTTAATAAATAAAGGATACAGATGAATGTCCCTTTTGTATCTGTGTATTCAAAGTGTTTAAGATAGATATATAGTTACATTCTCTTAAGGAATATAGGGATTTTTTTCTAATGATCTTTGTAAATAGGATATCATGTCAGCATTTTGTACAGCAATTAACCACTAGGAAGAATGTATGCAATGTGTTAATTATTGAAACTACCCTACCACTTTGGTTTGAAACTGTCTCATTGCTATTTGTTTCTCAATAAATTATAGAAATAAGTAAATAAATAGATAATCAGGCCCTCAAAATTCAAAGACCCAATCCAAAAATAGGCATCTGAGATGAATACACACTTCTCCGAGGAAGAAATACAAGTGGCAAATAAATACTTGAAAAAATGTTCCACAGCTAATGTCTTCAATATATTAAGACCTAAGCAAATTAGATTCCCTCAAATAAAATACTCTATCTAAATCTAGGAACTGAAATGATCAGACAGTTTTTAAAAGAAGGACAAATCGTCCATAAACAAATTTTGAAACTATTCAACATGTTTTAACATTAGAGAAATACAAATAAAAATAACACAGATTTTACATTTCTCCAATAAAAATGGGTAGTATCATGAATTTAACAATTCTGGCAGGGTAATGCGAAAAAAGGAACCTTCTACTTTGTTGGTCTGTGTTTAAACTAGTATGACCACTATGTTAATCATTATTGGAAAGTTTCAAAAAACTAAAAATAGAAATGTCATTTGCCCCAGTCATGCTTCTTCTGCATTATCTTCAATAAAATGTTAAAGTCATCATATTACCCCGATACATAATTGCTAATATTAATAGCAGCACAGTCCACAATACCTAAATCATGACAGTGACCAATATGACCATCAATAGATGAATAAAGAACAAATTGTAGATATGCTGATATAGATATAGATACAGATATAGATATAGATAGAATGGAGTACTCAGCAATAATAAAGGATGCATTTGAGTTACTTATAGAAAATTGCATGAATCTTGAGACCATGATGCTATGTGAAGGAAATCAAACATAGAAGATTTGATATTCCATGGTTTCTCTGAGTCTCAAACTGTAAATAATTTAAAAAGAAAAATAAAAGACTTATAAAGAAATAGGAGTATAGATTCTGTAGAGTTGGGGAGGGAATCTGGGGAAGGAGGGAGAGGGGAGGAGAGAAGGATATGGAATATATATATATATATATATATATATATATATATATATATCTGAATGTAACCACTATGTATTACAAGCATATACCATAGAATTTTTAAAAGA
Source organism: Octodon degus (assembly GCF_000260255.1). Lineage (NCBI taxonomy): Eukaryota > Metazoa > Chordata > Mammalia > Rodentia > Octodontidae > Octodon > Octodon degus. The sequence continues at coordinate 6,365,649 of NW_004524645.1, read as the reverse complement.
CCTGAGAACTTAAAACCTGAGCTTCTAGATATAATGGTCTGAGACAGAATTGGTTCTCTGGAGCAGAAGTAGGTGATCCAATTAAAGTGCCTTAAAGCATAACTAGCAGTGAGAATACAGAGGCAGTAAGTGTGAACAGCCATTCCACAAAGTTACCATAGAGGGGAAAGTGAGCCTGAAGAGATACGAGGCCCAGTGGAGTCATGGGCTGCTACTTCTGTATTTATAGTTAAGTTGGAACAGCTTGAACTAAAGGTTGATAAGAAAGAACACAGTGAGTATACAGAAGGAGTGGATAAGAAGTCTGTAATAACAGGAGAGAGTTTACGTGGTAGGAGTAGGTTAAGATGTAGGGAGATATTATTCCACAGCAACAGAAAACACAAAAAAATGGAAGCAGAAGCATTTGTAATTTTATAAAGATTCAGCAGTCATTGTAACATTTTATTTATGAAGTGGTTGGTAAACATACAAGTGAAATTTACTCATTTTACTTTTTCAGTCTGAAATATTCTGCTTTATAAAAGAATAATGGGATAAATGAAAGCTTTCAGGAATTTGGGGACCATTACTGCTTAAAATAACTAGAGTAAGAGAAAGAGCTAGCTAGGGTAATAGGATGCAGGTAGCATCATGGCTGACTTTACATATCATGAATTGATAGTGGGTGGACAATTATTCAGGCAATCACTTCCCTTTCCCTTATAGTGGTCACCTGGGCCATATCATGCAGCCTGCTTACTGTACATCTAGTCATTGAGTCTGGACCAAAAGAATCAGCAGAAGTTGTGTAAGTTACCTTCATATTCCTGCATTCCTGGTCTTCACAGAGGTGGCCTTCCCTTTGTTTCTTTACAAGGTGGCTAAATAGAGACGACTCCAAGAAGTCAAAGAAAAATGAATCAATAAGGAATAGGTCTGGGTTTCTGAGTCAGAGGCTGGAGCAGAGACCCCTAGGAAAGCCATGTGAATCAGAATACACTTTTGCTCTCTTATGTGAGTGACACAACTTTTATTATGCTAAACTGCTAGAGTTTGGGGAAGGTTTGTCACAGCAGTTATCCTATCCTAGTACTTCTCTTCACAAATAAGTTTTGTTTCGAAATAGTGTAAACAGCACTGTGCAGATGCTGAGAAGTGATAACAACATTGTCTGTACTAGGTAGCTTCGTTGAATGGGATGGCCCAAAGGGCATAACCATGAAAGGAGTAATGAATAAACAATTGGATTGGTGAACAATTACATTCATTGAATAATGAGTACAAAATGACTGAGGATTCCCACCTGGAGGAAGAGCACCTGAGAGACGTCAAGAGCATATTTAGTATTTCACAAACATAAAATTGATTCTTGTCCTTAGGAAGACATTAGGGAAAATATTATCCACCCAACTGAACTCCATTTATAGAAAAGAATATTGGATTCCATTCTATCACAATCTCCAAGGAGCCTGAACTTGCATAACAAGAAAATATCCTTAAAGAAAGTACAAATGGGGTAGGGCTGTCTTCCAAATGCCTCAGTGTCACTCTGTGACTGGCTCACATCTCTGCCTGCTGACAGAATCTCTCATTGCAAGCTCAGTGCATTGAATTTACAGGTCTGGGAGGACTTCGGCTATGAATCACTACAAACATTCAGTGAATATGAAAGAAAACTGGTATAAAGAACCTGCTCTGTGGAGGGGAGAACACTGAGATCTGTACAGGTGTTTCTCTAGCATCACTCGCCTACCCTAAGAAACCCCCTTTTTGCTCCAGAACACCAACAGACCTAGTGAGGCCAAGGAGCTTCCCCTGATGCTTTCTGCAAGGCTTCCCACTAGTGGTCACTCGAGGGACCAGGGACAGTACCTGCAAAAATTGCAAGAAGGAATCCAGTTACCTGGGACCTACCTGGCTTCCTATCTAAGAAGCTCTCCTCTCTTCCTCCACTCCTCATTTCTCTATAATGAGTTTCATATGAGCCATGGAACTCATCTAGTAAAGGATAGGCAACATAGAAAGTAAGAGGCTCAGGCTGGATAAAAATGAAGATTTTATAAAATAATGAAAATGTCCAAACTTTGGGAGCTCAACAGACTTGAGTTGAAATCCTTGTTTTGCCACTTACTACTTTGAATCGAGTCACATGATGTTCTTAAAAGGGGCTAAAGTACCCACTTCCCAGAGCCCATTTAAATATTATCAGTAATTTGTGTAAAAATGTCTGAAGCATAGTAGATATTCATAAATGATTTTTGCATATGGAAGGAGGTGACTCTTTTGGATATTCTCAGGCATCATGTTTAAATTCTCTGAAAGGGAAAGGGTTCTCTGAAAGATTGAAGGTTAAAGGCATGCTCATTTGTGCTGTTTTGCAAACTATCCATTCTCTACTTAACTTACTACTCATACCTTTGCACAACCTTTCCTCTTGTATGTCTTCTCCAAGATTAGCATAAAGCCAATTTTTTTCATTTCTTTCTATTTTGGCTGCAAAGATGTTTCCCCAAAGAAGGCTTCTCTCCAAACTATCTCTTTACAGTAGCATTCCCTAGGTGTCACTCTCTGTTGCACTTTCTTGCTTTGATTTGCCAAATGAAAACTGTAACAGTCTGAAAATTACACTTGAATTAGTTCATTGATTCTTGCTAGAATTTGAGATCCAACCCCAAAGAAACCTTTTACACCCCCACAGTGTCCACAGTACCTGGCACATAGTACATTCACAACACAGATTTTTAAATGAATGAAGTTATATATATATATATATATATATATATATTCTTCTCAAAACATTCACTAAAAGCATTATGAAAACATTTACTACACATACAATTTTCTCATAATAAAGGACATATAAAAGATATATGACTTTCACTATAGTAAAGCATGATTGAAACTTCCGGAGTTTGTGGGAGAGCTTCCAGCTACCCTGCACCACGGGACCTGTCTGGTCCAAACTTAGGCACGCAGCTTGAGTGAGACGCTCTTCAATGCCCTTGGAACCCCACCACCACTCCACAGCCCCGCCCCCACACTCCCTAAGTGAGTAACAACTTCTGCCAAACTCTTGGGACACCCAGATCCAGCCCTATCCCAGGCAAGGTAAGTGTGTGGGAGAGCTTCCTGCTATCCTGCATGCTCTGAACCTGTCTAGCCAAAACCAAGGCACGTAGTGTGAGTGAGACCCTCTTCGCGCTCTTGGGAACCCGCCACAACTCCTCAGTGCCCCCCCATGCCCATGGAGTGAGTGAGAATTTTGCAGTGCTCTCCAGATCCCCAGATCCAGCCTTAGTCCAGGCTGGTGAGGGTTTGGGAGAACTTACCCTCTCCCCTATCCCCTGTTTTCCCCTTCAGACTCAGCTCAGGCCTGGTATACAGGCCTGGGATGAAACTCTAGAGTTGCAAGAGAGAGTAGGGGACAGAACCATCCAGTTAGTCCAGGAGCAGAACATCTTTCCAGAGGGCACAACAGGTTCACTCCAAAGGGCAGCAGCAGGAAGGAGCTGAGCACAGCAGCCAGACCCAAGACAGATAAAACAGGATAAATTCAAACTTTGTAGATCTGCACCTGAATTTCAGTAGGTGCTAAGGTTATAACTGCACCAGAGCTCTACAACAAAGGGAAGAATTCATTCTATATAAAATGATGAGAAGGAGCAAAATGCAGTCTCAGACCCCAAGCCCACACATAACAAGGCCAGAGGACACTAGAACAGAACAAATTGGGAATCACACAGTTGAAATCAATGAATCAAGAGTGTCTGAAATAAATAAACAACTGCAGAAAGGTATAGAGGAACTCAGAAATGAAATTAAAAAAGAAATTTCTCAATTAATAGCATCTGTAGTAAAGAATCAAATGGGAAACATGGAGGAAAGCCAATGCCACCCAGAACAAGAGCACAAGACACAAGCACAACTGAAATGTATGAACTAATAGCGTCAAAAGTAAATACGCAATAGCAGAAAGTTGTGCAGGAACTCAGAACAGAATTATTTTCTGAAATAAAAAAAGGAATTCTCTAAACTCATAGCATCTGAAGTAAAGAATCAAATACAGAAACATAGGGAAGAAACCAATCTGAAAAAAAAACACTGCAGTACAATAATTAATAACTTCTTCTAAAGAAAACATTGATAAAGAAAAAATAGAGATAAGAAAAATGACAGATTTGTTGAGTAAGCAATACAAAAAGAAATAGTTCACATAAAGCAGAGTCAAAGAGATATAGAGGAACTTAAAATCTCAATCACAAGCTTGGAAAACCATCTGAGTGCAAGTGAAGACAGAGTATGAGATCTTGAAGATGCTGGTGCAGCTAGTGAAAATGTAACAGCGTATCTCTTAAAAATGACTAGGATGCAGGAAAAAATAATTCATCACTTGCAAGATGATGAAAAGATGAAAAATGTGAGAGTAATAGGTGTCAATGAGAAAGAAGGAGTCAATACAAATGACATTAAAAAAAATATGGGGAGAACTTCTATCAGAAAACCTCCCAAATATGAGGAAACAATCTGGGATCCATGTAACTGACACATACAGAATGCCAAGTAACCTCAACCGAATTAAAGACACATAATACTCAAGATCCCAGAAATCTAGCAGAAGAATAATATACAGAAAGCTGCTAGAGAAAAGAAGCAGATTAAGCTTGAAGGAAAACCCATCAGAATTATGCCTGATTTCTCTTCACAAACCTTGAAGGCAAGAAGAGCATGGAGCAGAGTACTTCAAGTCTTCTATGAAAACAAATTCCAGCCCAGACTACTATACCCTGCAAAACTGTCTTTCATGTTTGATGGAGAAGTGAAATACTTCCATGACAAGAACAACAAAGGAATTTCATGATGACAAAGCCAACCCTACATAGGCTCCTGAAAGATGTTGTAGAGAGGGACCAAAATGATCAGAACTACATGAATGAGAACACAAGCAACCAAATAAGTAGGTGAAACAATTAAAAACAACAGGAAAAAAAGAGTAAATGACAACTTGTTAATAACATGTCAACCGTAAGTCAATACATCTCAGTTATAACCATCAACATAAATGGAATCAATTCACAAATTAAGAGAGGCAGAGTGGATTAGGAAACAAAATCCAACAATATGATGTATACAATAAACACATTTAACTCATAAAAAAATTCATAGGCTGAAAGTCAAAGAATGGAACACAATATTACATGCCCCGGCACCTAAGAAAAAAGAAGAGGTAACAATCTTGTTCTCAGACTGTCTCAACTTCAAAGCAAGAACAATCAAGAAAATAAAGAAGGCAATTATATACTGGTTAGGAGAATAATTCTAGAGGAAGAGGTAACACTCATAAATATATATGCACCAAGCATTGGAGCACCCAACTACATAAAACAAATCTTAATGGACATGAAAAATCGAATATCCAATACCACAATCTTAAAAGGAAACCTTAACACGCACTTATCCCAAAAAGATAGGTCAACAAGACAAAAAAATTAACAAAGAAGTAAAAGAACTGAACCAGATCCTGAAACAAATGGGCTTAGTGGACATATACAGAGTGTTCCACCGAAACACAGTTGAATACACATTTTTCTCAGATGTACATGGGTCATTTTCTAAAATAGACCACATACTGGTCCATCAGTCATGCTTAAGTATATGCAAGAAAACAAAAATTATCCCACGTATATTATCTGACCACAGTACAATGAAACTGGAAATGAATGACAAAAGAAACCAGAAAAAATCCTAAATACATGGAAATTAAACAACACTGTACTCAGAAATCAAAGGGCTGCAGATGAAATTAAACAATAAATTCAACAATATCTAGAATTCACTGAAAATTCAAGCACAACTTATCGGAATTTATGGAATAGGATGAAAGCAGTTCTCAGAGGGAAATTCATAGCTGTGAACTCACACATTAGGAAAACAGAATGGGAACGAATAAACACCTATTGCTACACCTCCAACAACTAGAAAAAGAAGAGCAAACTAAACCCAGATCCAAAATAAGGGAAGAATTCATAAAAATCAGAGCAGAAATTCATTCAATTGAGACAAAGAAGACAGCTTAAAGAGTTCACGACACAAAAAGGTGATTCTTTGAAATATTAAATGAAATCAATAAGCCCCTAGCTAACCGCATCAAAAAGAGGAAAGAAAAAACTCAAAAACAAACAAAGAGGAATGAAAAGGATGTAATCAGCACAGACACAATGGAAATTCAGAAGATTAGCAATAGCTACTTTGAGAATCTTTACTCTCATAGAAGACACAGATGAAATGCACAGATTCCTAGAAATTTACAAATTGGCAAAACTCAAGAATTTATAACCACACTGAATAAACCAATAACAACCAATGAAATACAAGATGTAATAAAAACACTACCTACAAAGGAAAGTCCAGTGCTGATGGATTCAAAGCTGAATTCTACAAGAAATTTACAGAACATATAATCCCAATACTCCTCAAACTATTAAATGAAGTTGAAAAGGAAAGAGTTCTCCCAAAATCATTCCTCGAGGCCAGTATTATACTCATACTAAAACCAGGGAAAGATGCAACTAAAACAGAGAATTAAATACCATTCTCGCTCATGAACATAGATGCAAAAATTCTGAATAAAATCGTACCAAATAGAATACAACAAATCATCAAGGAGATCATACACTACGACCAGGTATGATTCATTCCAGGCCTGCAAGGATGGTTAAGTATTGGAAAAACTATAACTATAATACACTATGTCAATAGAGCAAAAAAAAAAACCCCACATAATCATCTCAATTGATGCAGAAAAGGATTTTGAAAAAGTCCAATACTCATTCATGTTCAGAGTCCTACAGAAAATTGGAATAGATTGCCTCAACTCAGTCTGATAAAATCCATTTATGAAAACCCAATGGCTAACACAATTCTGCATGGGGAAAAACTGAAATCTTTTACTCTCAGATGTCGTACTAGACAAGGATATACTCTATCTCCCCTCCTATTAAATATAGTTCTGGAATCATTAGTTAGAGCCATTAGCCAAGATATAGAAATGAAAGGAATAAGAGTAAGTGAAGAAGAAGTTAACATGTTATTATTTGCATAAACATGAAATTTTACTTGGAAGACCCAAAAAACTCCATCATAATCTAGTACAATTAATACACAAATTCAGTAGCATAGCAGGATACAAAGTAAATACACAAAAGTCAGTCCCACACCTTTACACAGATAACAAACACACTGAGAGGGAAATTATTGAAACAATACATTTTATAATAGCACAGAAGAAAATGAAATATCTTGGAATTAATCTAAATGAAGAAGTCAAAGGTCTTTTCAAGGAAAATTACAATATTCTTCAAAAAGAGATAGTAGAGGATTCCAGTAAATGGAAAGATATTGCCTTCTCCTGGATAGGAAGAACCAACATTGTGAAGATGGTCATACTCTCAAAATTCCTGTACAGATTTAATTTATTTGGAAGCAGATAAGACCTAGAATAGCAAAGACAATCCTGGGCAAGAAAGAGAAGGCAGGAGGCATAACAATTCTTGACTTGAAATTATTCTACAAGCCTACTGTGATAAAATCATCATGATATTGGCTACTAAATAGACCTGAGCATCAGTGGAAGAGATTAGAAGATGTTGAAGCCCCTACAAACACACTCAGCCATCTTATCTTTGACAAAGTGGCCAAATATACTCACTGGAAGAAAGATAGCCTCTTTAACAAATGGTGCTGGAAAAACTGGCTCTCTACATGCCGAAAACTAAAACTTGACTCACGTCTATCACCATGCACTAAATTAAAGTCAAAATGGATTAAAGATCTAAACATTAAAGCAGATACACTAAATCTCCTGGAAGAGAAAGTAGGAGAAACTCTTGAAGACAGAGGGGTAGGCAAAGAGTTCATGGACAGAAATCAAATAGCACGGGAAACATTTGAAAGAATTAACAAATGGGACCTGCTCTTATTGAGAAGTTTCTGCACATCAGAAAATATTACCAACAAAGTGAAAAGACAACAAACAAATTTCAAAAAAATCTTAACTATTAAGCACTCATACAAAGGTCTGCTCTCTAGAATTTATAAAGAACTGAAAAAGCCTAGGGCCCCAAAATTTAAAAACCCAATCCAGAAATGGACATCTGAGATGAACACACACTTCTCAGAGAATGAAATTAAAGAAGCGAATAAATATATAAAAAAATGTTCCACATCACTAGACATTTGTCAATTGCAAATTAAGACAACACTGAGATACCGTCTAACCCCGGAAAGAATGGCTATCAAAAAAATCAATGAACAACAAATGTTGCAGAGGCTGTCAGGAAAAAGGAACCCTTCTGCTGCTTGGAATGTAGACTGGTGCATCTGTTATGGAAATCAGTGTGTAGACTCTTAAAAACTAGGACTGGAAATCCCATTCAAACTAGCTGTCCCACTACTGGGAATTTTCCCAGAGGATCTGAAAACATCATATCATAGTGATATATGTGTGCCTATGTTTACAGCAGCACAATTTATGATAGCCAAATCTTGGAAACAAGCAAGATGACTGTCACCTGAGGAATGAATGAGAAAGGTTTGGTATTTTTATACAATGGAGTATTACTCAGCTATATAGAATGATAAACACAAAGACTTCACATTCCAGAGAATGCCACTTGAAGATATACTCATAAGTGAAATAAACCAGGTACACATGTGCAAATATCATATAGTTTCCCTGGTATAAGAATTCAAAAGAAAAAATACAAACAGAAAAGTATAATACAATTAAAAGGAAAATAAGAACTTGAGGATGAAGCAATGAAGAGAGAGTATGGAGAAGAGATAGGAAACATGAGAGAGCCAAAGCCATACATTTATATGTACAAGATGGGTAAGGCAATGATCCTGAGATTCTTTAGAAGATTTTCTAATCTTGCAGTTAATTGGAAGGATTCTCATCCTGAGTAACAATATTTGCTGACACCTGTGAACTAAGCAACTGCACTGAAGATGGCAATTTGTAATAGTAGGCTCATGCTTGAAGTGCCTGTCATTCTGGTCTTCTGAATATGTATTGCTTGTCATGACATGCCAGTTGCTGCTGTGCTCTCTCTTGGGTAGATGATTGTTTTTAAAGGAAGGGGGTGGTGAATTAAGGCAGGAGACAGGAAAAGGAGTGTTGTGGGACTGTTCTCCTACAATGCTGTATGTGGTTAGAATTCTGGACTTATGTGTAAACATACATAATTATTTATTCCTAGTTTTTTAAATATATTTTAATTTTTTAAGTTTTTTTCATCATATTCTATAGGGACTTCAATTTCAGCATATCAATACTTGAAGAAAAATACCTTTTACATGTTATGCCTAAGATGTTTGATACTCAGACAGATAGTTAGGTTAAGCTCAACAGTCTATGTTGTATGGTAATAAAAATAAGCTTCTCTTCTGGAGGGTTAATAACCTTAGGTTGCAGATCAAAAATTAGAGAAAAAGGAGGGCGGCAAGGACAGCCAATATTTTGACCCCAGCCTTCCAACGTCAATTAAGACTCGGGACTTATGAGAACTTGTACTATAACACCATGTAACTCAGTTGTGTCCCAAATTTTCTGTTCAAGGAGATTATAGGGCCAAAGAGAAAAGTGATCGATGATGTAGAGGGTGCCTAAAGAGAGTCACATGGGGAGAAAACATTGTCTCAGGCTTTCATAGAGAGCAAATTGGTCAAGCAATTGCCATAACTCATCCACATGGCTGACCCTGACAAAGGATCTACAAACTGAGGTACAGGGTCTCAGGATAAATGCTGAGGGGATTTGACTGACCTTATCAGATACAAAAGCTACAATTTTTGCTACATAAGTCTTGCTTTATCTTGGTCTTCACAATCCAGCAGAAAAGTATAAAAACAAAGTATAAGAAGTAAAGCCATGCTGTTATGTTGAGCTGTAGGGGACTCAGGTCAACAACTTTTGACATTGCCAGTCAAGTGGAAGACCCAATACTATTATGGACTCCAAACTATTTTGGAATATTTTGCTGAGTTCACACACCTATAATATTTAAATGATGGAACTAAACAAAAAAGGGGGGATACAGATGAATGACCATTTTGCATCTGTGTATTCAAAATGTCTAGGATAAATATACAGCTACAATCTCTTAATTCAATGAACAGAAGGATTTGTTCTAATAGTGTTTGTAAAAAGGATATCATGTCTGCATCTTGTGCAACCAATAACCATTAGGAAGACAATATGCAATGTGTTACTTGTTGAAACTGTCCTACTAATTTGATTTCAAACTGTCTCATTGCTATTTGTCTCAATAAAATTATGAAAAAAAAAACAATTATCACCCTTTCTAAAAAATAAAAAAGAAACTTCCATTCATTAGCTTGATTTTTCTATAACAGGGATTTTCAGATTTCAAAGTTTTATCCACCAGAATATAGAATAAAAGTGCTCCCCTTGTGCATGAGCATGTGCACACACACACATACCCCATTTCTTTTTTCTCTTTTTTTGTATCTCTGTACTTATGTGGGGACTAGGAAGTGGAGGGGTATAGCTAACCCTAACTGAAATATATATCTGATCTCAACATATGAGAGAGGCCCCTAAAAGATGTTTTGAAGAGAGTGCTGAGCAGTCCCCAGGAAATAACTTTATGGTAATGAAGCTGAACTCTAGAACAAGCAGCAGTACTCAAGAACATGGCCTGAGTGCAAGAGGAGAGAATTTGGACTTTTGTGGAGACTCACCCACACCTGTGCAACCATTAGCCCAAGAAGTCCAAGGGGCCATGAGTGTGAGTCTGCTGCTTTTAACAACTATATGGTACCTTCATGCCCAAACAAATTGTGTGGGGGACAGCCCCAAACTGAGACTCACTTCCATGTTGGATCCTGACATTAGGAGTTCCCCAGGAGGGCCTGCCAAATAGCTCAGTGTATTAAATTGAGATCCCCAGGCCTGCCATGCCAGCCCTGCCCCCAGGGCACGTTGAGACAGCAATTGAGACTGGGTATGGTGGCGCCCGCCTGCAATCCCAGCTCTTGGGAGGCTGTAAACAGGTTGATCACTATGAGTTCGATCTAGTAGTGAGACCCTGAACACTCTGTAGACCCTTCCGTGAAACACACACACACACACACACACACACACACACACACACACAAATAAGAGTTCCCCAGGAATGAGATTTCATAAACAGTTGCAAATGTGTCTGATGGAAGCCACAATAACCATCTCCCCATAGGGCTTTCAGGGCCAGCAAGGTTACAGAAAGTTTCAGAGGGGCAGCAAATTTCCAGGTCTTCAATGCTGAGGTAACTAAGACAGCTAGAGCTCAAGTAATGGCACCACCACACACTCTCTCAGGATAATTAACATTTGTAGACCTCTCTTGACTTGCAGCCACAACCAGCTAAGACTGAGCCTCATAAAGGGCCACCTGAAGACAGACCTCAGTATCTAATGTGCCCAGGGAGGGAGATTTGTACAGCTCTGAAATTTCCATCTGAGCAGATAGAAGCTGGGAGTTAAGGGAGTAGTAATATTAATAGAACCATATTTGCACTCAATATTAATAGAATCATATCTGTTATAAGTTCAAAGCAATGGGAACATTCAGGTGAATTTGTAGTAACAAACAAGGCTAAAATCCTTTGATTGCTACATTCTTCAATTAGAGTTCATGATTAAAAGTTTCTCCTGAATACACAATACTGATCCAAAAGGTTCAAATTCATTTGCAAGAGGTCTTATGCATGTTTATGTCTTGCTATCTTAAGAAAAAAAATTCCAACACATTCTAATGAGAGTCTAGAAAAGAAAGGAATCTCACCATTTGAGGCAAATGCTGACATTTAATTCTCTATTGGGTGCAGATCAGTTTTATTAAATTGAAAACAATTTGAAGGAAAAAGCAATAAAATTGGAAACTTACTTAAATTAATGAACAATGCTTATTACTCATACCACATATGCAGTCTCAGGTAATGAGCTGTTTTCAAGATGAGAGATACTTAATAAGACTGTTCAGCACCAAAATTTGAAAAAGTGTAAGATACTCTAGGTCATAATATAACAAATATAGTTATAAGATTAATCTGATTGAGTAAAACTATCTGTAGGTAAGAAACCCCTATTTTATCTCTACTATAAAAACAGCAAATTAATTGATGTCAAGAGAAGGCAAATGTTTACTGTAAAGGGCAGAGAGTAAATATTTGAAACCATGTGGGTCTATACTATATTGTAAATATTCTGCTCTATTAATGCAGCACAAACTAGTACACAAAATGTAAATGCATGAATGTGGTTGTATTATTAATTTGAATATTATATAATTTTATGTGTAACAAAATACTCTTTTATTTTTTTACCAGTTAAAAATATAAAAACCAGCTTCAGCTATGGACCATACAAAAACTAAAGCAGATGGCAAACCAGACTTAGCCTGCAGGCTGCAGTTTGTTGGACTCCATTTAAGTGGTTGACTTTTGAAAACCTATTACTGGTAATTGCCAGTTAAAATGCTTTCAGATGATTTTGCAATCACCCAAATGTGGGTGATCCTTTATTGGCATCAGTCTACCTGCTTTCTGTAAGTGGTAATCTCAAAGTCCAGTTTGAAAATTAACATGATGATCCCTGTATTTCTTCTAAAGTTCCTCTCATTGGCTTTTCACCTTCTACCCCCAAAGTTCTTGAATTTACTTTGCTTGGAAACTCTTACCACCTTCCTGTGACCCAGGTAGCCAACACATGCCTTTATCAGATGCTCTATATTATGCATTAAAGTTCAATCAATAGAATTGGCTTAGAGAGTCATTCTGTACTATAAAGAGTGATAGAAATTACACTTCACTTTGAAAGAGTCAATCAATTCACAGTGATGAGCCTTTCTTGATAAGAACATCATTTAGAGCTCTTTGTTTCTCAGCCCTCCCAACCTTGATCATTTGGTGCTCAGGCTAATGTGGATTATTAGAGCAACAATTCAGAAATGGAGCAGCCAAGATGGCCTTCATGTTCATTTTACCAGAGAAATATAGACATGCTTTCTCCAAAACAAATTAATTTCTTCCTCTAAAAAACTCCACTAACTTTGCCTTTCAACGGAAGGGGTGTTGTGTTTATGTGTGTTTTCATAGGCACAAGCATGCTTGGGGAAAGAGGAGTATGCTACAACATTTCTAAAAATTCTGAGCTTCTACTCTCAGGCCAAGGTCAAAGTTTGACTTTTCCTATTTTCTAATTGCATGTTTAGAATTCCTGGGAATGTATCTCACTGGTTATTTTTATGACTAAATTTATCAATTGTCTGCTGTGTATTTGTAGGATTATGAGGATTCATCAGTATTCAGAATAGACAGTCTTTCCTTTATGCTGTTTACATTATAGTAGGGAAATACAGTAAGAAATGGACATAATAGTTAAGCCATTTTGGTAGTATGGTTAAAAGTGATAAGCATGGAATAAAAATAAATCAAAATAAGGGGATGAAAATTGTTAGGGTTGCGTTTTCTAATTTTAAATAAGGTGGTCAGATTAGGCTCATTGTGAAGTTGACATTTTAACAAAGGCATCAGGAGATAAAGGAGTTTGCCATTTGATATCTTAGTGCAGAATATTCAGGAAGAAGGAAGAGGGAAGAAGGAAGAGCTAGTGCAAAATTCCTATGGTAGCAATATATGTGCTTGCCCTTTGTGCAGCCTTCCTGGAAAGTTTAATCTAGAGCATTTACCATATATAAAATCACTAAGCCCCTTCCCCAAATAACATAACTGAAACCAGTTCTTTCATTGTGTGGTGGGGAAACACCATTGGCAAGGTTTCTGGGTTCAAACTTCATTGGCTTCTGTCGTGGATTGTCAACTGTTGGTCAACTTGTTACATCCTGCTGAACTGAGCTAACATAGTGCTAGGTGTGAGAGGCCTCCCTAAGGATTGCTAACAGCAGCATAAGAGGCAGAACTAGAGAAGAGAGAGGCTATATTATGTAGGCTATTTGGAAGCTGTGGGGAACTGTTGGAAGCTACTGGTTCTCTTGGGATATTCTGCTGGGGGACCTTTTCATACTGGCTTTCCTGGTGAACTTGGTGGTTCTCATCGGAGGAGAAGCTTGAGACCTCCCTATTGCTGAAGATGGCTATGGTTCACATTGGAGGAGCTGTGGCCCTCACCTTGAGCATCGCTTCCTGGCTCTGGAGGCAATGGTATGCAGCTCAGCGACCTAGAGAAGCTTGTTATGCCAGATTTCCTGATGGGAACTCAGCTTTCCATTATTCAGAGGAGCTCCAGTCATTGCCATCAGTTTGGGCATCGTCTCCCGACATCTGGCACAGACTGTTCAGCTTCCAGATTGGATCCTCCAACATTATGGTGTAGACTCATCAGCCTTCTGTCACAGACCCATCAACCTCCTGATACACACTTGAGAGGACACTGCAGTGAGCTCCAGACCTTGGACTGAATACTTCAGCCTCTGCTGTGCAGACATCCTCTGCATGCTTCCTCATCCAACTCTGTGAGTAACCACTAAAGTTAATCTTGTAATTTGTTATAAATTTGTATATCTTGTATAATATCTGTTTCTCTAGTAAAACTCTGACTCATACAGCTCCCTAACATCCCCTGTCTTATTCTGATATGATAGGCAGCATAAGGAAAAAGCTAAGATCCAATAATCAGTTAGTTAGAAATTTAACTCCTAATCATGCCTAATAAAGGTAAGTGACTTTTGCTTTAGTTCCGAAAGAAAAAAAAGACACTGAACCAGGTTTTTTTTTAAATGAAGATTCACTGCATTTAGTAGAATGGGGGCCAGGGAGATGGCTCGGTAGAATTAGCACTTCCCTGGAAAGTACAAGGGTCTGAATTCAATCCCAAGTTCTGCCCAAAAAAAAAAAAAAATTAAAATAGTAGAATGATACACATGAAACATGTACCACAAGTCCAGAGAATTTTACCTTTATTATTAGGTATTACTGTATATTTCTACTTTGTACAATGAAAAAAAATAACTGCTGTTTTGGGGCAGAATTTAATAAAAGGAAATCTACTACCCAAAATTTTGCTTTTGCATTCATACAAATAAATTTATCTTAACTGAAATAAGATAATATATAGGGTAGACTAATTGTCCATATCCCTACCAGTACAAATATAGATAAATACCCCTATGATAGGGTCTCTATTCTGCTGGGATACTCTGATAAACTTTGTGTGTGGAACTATTATCTTCTTGAATGCAATACTTGGTGATTTTCATCAACATGCACCCAAGGGGAAAAATGACAATGACACCAGTTGCTTGGTTTAAGAAGAAAAGAAATCTTCTAAGGATTTTCTCTTTCATCATTATATAGAATTTTAAATATATATGATAAAAATCTCTTTTAGAGAAAATTACCCAAGATAAGGATCTTGCTATGTATACAGAAAAAGATGATTCCCACAGAAGTTGAACAAGTAATTGCCATCAAGTTTAATGAGAATCTGTTCTAATATGGGGGAAAAGAAGAAAGAAAAAGATATATCTACCATAGTGGCAGCAGCAGTATGAGGGAGAAAAACCTACCAAGTCTTATATATAAATGTGACTATTTGAACTAATGGGCATAAGAAAGGGAAGAAATAATTACAACCCCATGCCTTAGAGAAAGTTACTTAATTAAGCAAATGATAGCAAACTTCCAGTCAGAGCATAGACTCACATTGTTATCAATTTATACTAAGAGGGAAAAAAGAAGCCAGATTAATCTCAAGACTGAGATAAATTAGTGTTTTCATTTCTAGTGAGCTTCCCCATGCACATCCTTGTCAGCACTGGTAGACTTAGTTCTCCGTGTACTTTTAAAATGGATAGATTGAGGAGGGAAATAAAAAACATTTTATTCTCAGCTCACATTTAACAAGCTAATTGTATTACCTGAAGATAAACAAATAATCTTTCTCCAAAAGCTGAAATCTTCTCAAATAAAAGCTATGTTCCATGATACAGTCACCACTGACATATTCGAAGTAACTTCTCACCAAACTTGGAACATTTCAGCCATGCTGGGAAGAAGGTGTGAAGCAACAAGGTCATTGGAAGAAGGCACACTGGGAAGACAGGATTTGCCACTTGCACACTGTATGATTTTAGCAATTTAGTTAAATTTCTGGTTCTCTTTTTCCTCACTTGTGAAATGGGAGAGAATGATACTCTCTTTCAATTGCAGCCTCCCTGGGGTGATTTGGAAAATTTATCCTTAGGACCTCCATAATTTCCATCAACAATACCTCTTCAAAGCCACCAGAGTTAAAAATAAAGTTGAGTAAAACTAGTACAACTACCTTTAAGCTGACTTGCGGTTCAGTCATTAAATACTTCCTTATTTGCCCCTCACAGCTGGAATGAAAATCACTAATTTTAAGCCCAAGAAATGAGTCTTAGTTAAAACATTTTTGATGTAAGGTACAGAAGTCAATTTGCATCCTGTAAGCAAAAGTTTTTGGTATTGTTGTTAGGGTACTGGTATATGTCTTGGAATTCAGAGAAAATGAACAATGGGAAAGGAATAACATCAGCAACTAATGTATGTCACCCAGAGATCCTCCATTTGCCCCTCTTTTACAAATGCATTCCAGAACTTATGCTTTAAAATAAAAAGTGATTTATTCTAATTGGAGCCCTTTGGATATAAACATGACATAAGTTAATCTCTTGGATTGGACAGTTTTGATTGATTCTAGAAACAGTAGCATAAACTTTAAGTGCTTAACAGGAATGCCTTCTATACCAGATGATAAGCTGTTCAACAAGACTACTAGGAAGCTGTCACAAAGCAAGGATATTTTTTCCATTTTAGATTCTCTCAGAGGACTGGCATTGCCCCTGCCCATGGTTAAAAGTGAGAAACACATTGACTTTGATAGTTTTTCTTGGGTAATATAAATCCTATTGTTACTTTAAATCACAAAATACAAGTCTCTAACCAGAAGGATCAATCTTATACAATGACGATTCATTCCATCTTCATTTGGATGTTCTTGTTCACCTGCTGTAGAACAAAATAGAAGACAATGACACTCTGGCTTTCTTTAGCAGGTAAAGATTTGCCCCAACACCTTTAGCCCCTTGCTGAGATTGATAGGTTTAAGAGTCATTTATTCTTTGAAGCTCTTCATGACGGTCTATCTTGTAGCTTTATTTGGGATCTAATCTCATAGTTGATACTATTGATTTCATGAATACCTTGGTTAACTGCTGAGAA
The DNA here is from genome assembly GCF_000260255.1 of Octodon degus. NCBI lineage: Eukaryota > Metazoa > Chordata > Mammalia > Rodentia > Octodontidae > Octodon > Octodon degus. The sequence goes on along the minus strand of NW_004524645.1, from coordinate 6,348,402 downwards.
TGCAACCATCTCCATCTCTCGAGGATTGCCTTGGTGATTATAGTGGCCTTGTAGAAAATGCTGAAGTGTCTAGGAATCTCACCCCACCACCCAAAATGCTTTAGGACTTCCTGATATTAGAGAGCAAAAGTCTGCTTTCTTACTTCAGGCAGGACAGAGTCTGTGGGGCTATTCATGCCTCAGAGATCCTCAAAGCTTCAAGGCCAGAATAGGCTGTATTTGAATTCATATTTGCTTGACTGCTCCTTTCCCCTGACTTATCTTAATTTCTCAACTACTTTACAGGTTTTTCCTGAAAGCACTCTCAGTAGATTACTTGTGCAGAAATCCTGTCTCAGCCTATGTTTCTCGGGATTCCAATTTCAGACAGTTACATGCTGTACTTTGGTTCCTTAGTGAAACTTTTCAGTTAATACCTTATTATGCCAGAAGCTGATTATTGTATGCTATCTTAGTCCACCATCTGAAAAATACAAAGCCCATCTTTTTAATAAAGCTTTGGCTCAAAAAAGAGACATTCAATACTAGATTCTCTCTGCTTGCTCTGTTGTCTCTGATTGATTTATACTAAAAAGAGAGTGATAAATATGACTTTTTTCTTCCTCTTTTAATCATATATTTGGCTGTTGTATACCTAAACAGTATTTTCCAGCAAGTCAGAAAAGATGATCTATCAACTTCAAAAGGAAAATCAAACCAAGACGCACAGGCAGAAAAAAATAACAATTTTCTCCAAGTCATTCACCTGCATCATTTCTTCAGAATAGAAACAAAGCAAAACTATCACTTTGTTTTTCATATAACCTGGCTCAAAAAGTACAAAAGATGAACTTAGAATTGTCTGTACTGAAATAAAACTTTCTTGTGAGTAAATAATGTGCATTAAAAGGTCAGTCTTGATTCTTTTCTCTCAGTTCAGACATGGAAAAGTGTTTGATTGCTGGGAAAATGTCTTTCTGTGAATCCTAGCTGGAAAAGGCACTGTTAATCTAGACAATGCGGAGAGGTGAATGTAGGCTTAGATATCTCTCACCACCAAACCAGGAGAAAATAAAAAATAAGAAAGTACTCAATCATGCTCCTGATCCGAGGTCAAAAAACTTTTGCTAAAAATAAAAATCTTTTTCTATAGAACACCAGGCAAGAAATAGTGTTGGGGAGTCGCAGGCATATAGTCCCTATCATAGCGACTTAACTCTGCCATTGTAGCTTAAAAAGAACAATATGTAAAAGAATTGAAATTTTCTAGTAAAATTCTTACATACAAACATATAAATGTGGATTTTTGTATAATTTACCTATATCTGAAAATCACCTTCTTTTGATGTATACGCACTTATCAATTCTTTCCATGTAAGGACATGATTTTTTGTGTTAGCCAAAGTTTTCCAAATACAGTTTTCATGACCTTTTCTTGTACTTATATGAAAGTTTCCTGTTCAGTTCAGTCTTTTTTCTTTAATTTCTTTTTCTGTATTTTTAAATGTATTTAGTACAGGGTCTATAGGGTCTCACTACACAGACTGTAATCATAGTGATCCTCCTGTTTTCAGTCTCCCAGTTGCTGGGATTATAGACACGTGCCACAACTGCCCAGTCACAGTTGCCATCTCAGTGCACCCCAGGGACAGGGCCAGTGTGGCATGGCATGGGGATTGAATCCTGCTCCCTGTACCTGCCTAAGCAGGTGCTTTAGTTCACTGAGCTATCTGGGTGGCACTCCAGGTAAGTCTTAATTGCAATGAGAATTTAAAAGTATTTGCAAGGTGCAGAATTCCCCTGATTTTAGAACTCCCAATCTTTTAGTTGTACTTGTACACATTTTGATAACAATGTTGAAGTAACTTACCTTTACAATAATATTCCAACCCAGTTTTTTAAAACACCATTTTTTTCCTTATTAGCCTGTATAATTGTTATGACAAAGAAAAGTGATATGAAGTGGTGCAATGCAAAAACAATTAATTCTAGATAAGTGTAGAACTCAATGATTGGAATTGGTGTGTGTGTGTGTGTGTGTGTGTGTGTGTGTGTGTGTGTGTGGTGTGCGTGTGTGTCAAGGAGGGACAACAGAGCTATCTACATGGCATAGGTATTCCATGGGTATGGTTGGTGGGCATCTGTGGCCACTTCATATACAAGAAATTTGGTATCAGTCAACCTAGAAGGCAGCTTAGTGGAGTATATAGCTTTAAGGCCATACATCAAGCTGCACATGGGGACAGAAAATAGTATAAATTAATTCTTTTTTTAAAAGAAATTAGCTGTTTGGATTGTATTTCCCACTATTTCAAGTAAGAGTATGCTTGGTTCCCCTGAAAACAAATATAGTTGTAGTTTTCCTCAACAAAGCTTAAAGAACAATTTAAATGTGTTAGTCCATGATCTAGGCAATACATACTGAATCTTCCCAGGAGGAATCAGTCATGGGTATGCTCTGCTTGGGATGGCAGTGGGAGTGAGCTGCATGGATGGAAATTAGTACAGCTGTTGAAGGAATGTTACTCTGATTAGAACATAATCATCATGAAGACGTAGTCAAAATATAGTTGAATGAGCCAAAGGGGAATTAAGGGAGAAGAGAAACAAGGGTAGTTCTAAAAATAATTGCCTTGCTTTTCAAATAAATGCAGTATAACTTTATCAATTAAAACTCAATGTTTTGTCTTTTCCAGTGAGCACAGTCTGGATGAAAAAATAATTCACTTATTTGAATTGTTTGTAAGTTTCTGCCAATATCTTTCCAGTAGCGTAAGAACTTCCTCCATGATTAATATTCAGTCTATTCTGAGGACAAAGAAGTTTATGTGGATTTTATCCTCCATTCTAGTAAATTACCAATATTCTTGCTGAAATTTATCATTTGTCTGATGACGAATACTGTGCAGTTCATACTTGAAAGGATCACTTTATTCCACATTATCCTTAGTAATCATATAAACTTAAATAACTAACAAGAAAATGACCAACACTGAACAGTTAAACTTCTAATTGGGGCCTTAAATCTGATTTTATCTCTTGAGAAGTCTTTGAATTTTCAATTATAGCTTTGGTCTGCTTCTGTTGTCTTTCTTTAGATAAATGTATATTATAATACCATGCATCACACCAAAACCTATGACTCCCTTAGAACCAGCTGAATGTGGGGAGAGAGAAGAGAGGCAAAATATTCATGCTTGATGTCTCAACACCTTAAGCAATTTGTATGCTGTACGAATTTCAAAGATGTTTAAACTACTTCTTGAGATGTGCAAAGGCCTTTACAGTGTTTGCCCCATGATCTACTCAGTTCTTTAGTTCCTCCAACTAGAACAGTGATGGCAAAGCTATGGCAATTGTACCACAACAGACTTTTTTCATGACTGAAAGCTCTAAAAGGTTCGGCATCATTCGACTAGACAATACACCTTATTTCTCCTGAGGCTGTAGGCATTTGTGACATGACCTCTTTTCTCTCAGGTTCCATGAACCATCACAGTGAAGATGTTCCACAACACCCCTAAAGTGGCTTGCTCTTTCTCTCTCCTACACCCAAACAATCCTACTTGCATATGTTATGTCAAAACCTAGAAACTTAGGTGATCAAAATACAGAATCCTCTGCTGGCTCTGGAAAGAATGCAATCTCTTAGTGCTTCCATCACCTTTCTCATTTCTTAGACAGCAGTCTGACTTCAGTCCTTTGCATCTTGTTCAGGCAGCAGGCATTATAATTCACATCTTGCAAGAGGAGAAATGTAGTGCACTGTCTACCAGTGTTTCCTTTCACGGCCTCCTGGCTAATATGGAATTAGAATGTAGTCACTTCCCATGTCATTTCTTGAGGGACTAAAATCCCTCAAAACTTCAGCAGGCCTCTCTAAAGAAATTCCTTCAGCAATCTTCTTTATAAAATCCTCTCTCTGCTACTTTTTTTATAGCCTTGATATGGTGAAAGGATCCAGGAGTCCTGAAACAAGATCTTAGGGGAAAATATCTTGGATTCAGTTCTTTAAAAATCACTTATGATGATTTGGCTGACTCATTTCAGACGCTCATGTATCATAATTTCTTGTCTGGCCTGAAATTTCAATCTTAACATAGTTATGCATAAAAAATTCTGTCATCCATAGGCAATCACTGAAAAGATTTCAATGTATATGCCCTTTCACTTTAAAGTATATTTTTCTTAACAAAAATTAGCTTATATCGCAAGTCAGTTCTTTTCTCAATTAGCCATATATTTTGAACATCTTTATCTACCAATAATTCTCAATATAAGCATTTTTAACAGGTAAAAGCTATCCCATTGCATGGACTCAACCATTATTTATTCAATTAATTCTTGACACTGTCTTAGACTGTTTCTTTTTTCTATTATGATAAACGATCTTGTTAATGACATCTCTGTATGCTTCAATGTATACAATTATTAAATATTTATTGGTCACTTATAAAAACAAGACTACTCTCTCAAGATATACATCTTTATATGGAATAGTAGAGTTAAAATATATGCCTGTTTTAGTGGATTTGGTATATATTTCTAAATTGTTTTGAAAATACATGTGAGTATGAGAGTGAGTGTTTCTTTTTTGGCAACTTCACTATTTTGGGAGTTGAATGAAATTTAGTTAACATGAGTCATATATGTATTTAACTTGAACAAATTATTGGCTCTGCTTTCTCTTACTCTAAAATAATTTTAGGCCCACAGTAAAGTTGCAGAAATGGTAAAAAGAGGCTCTTTACTTCACTCACATTTCCTGATGTTTACATCTTATTTAACTAACGCATAATTATCACAAACAGGAAACTGACGTCATAGCATTACTCTAGAACATTATTAGCTAAATAGTAGAACCTATTTAAAGTTTCAACAGTTTTCTCCTTAATGATTTTATTTCCTATCTCAGTATCTTATACAAGATCCTATTTTGTGTGTGGTTATTATCTCTCCTTGAGTTCTTCCATCTGTAACAACTTCTCCATAATTCACAACCTCCATTCTTTACAAAGTGCTGATTTGTTATTTTCTAGAATTCCCTTCAGTTGGAGTGTTTGTCTGATGTTTCTGACAATTATGGTAGAATTACGCATTTTTGAAAGAGTGTATGATATCAAAGGGCTCATGTTGGTGATTTTTCCATAAGTACAGGAAAATGCAGTTTTAATGCTACAGAGATGTGCAAACAGGGTTTCAAACATAGATCACACATAACACTAAGCACAATAACTTCATTTATTCTATCTCTTCCTAAAGATTATATAAGGTATATTTTATTATCTTCACTTTATTGAATCTCTTAAAAATTAGGTAGTTTACTCAAGGTTAAAAAGGTCTTTCTTGCTCCAAAACCACTAAAATTCATGCAACTCCCCAAATAGTGAAGTTGCCAAAAAAGAAACACTCACTCTCATACTCACATGTATTTTCAAAACAATTTAGAAATATATACCAAATCCACTAAAACAGGCATATATTTCAACTCCACTATTCCATGTAAAGATATATATCTTGAGAGAGTAGTCTTGTTTTTATAAGTGACCAATAAATATTTAATAATTGTATACATTGAAGCATACAAGATAAGCATTTCTTTGATATGGGAAATTGCTGAAGCAACTAAAGCACCTGTGTCTATGACTTGCTACTCTTGTGGAGTTGGGTTTTAAACTTTAATTTCCTCAAGGTAAAAATCTTTAGAGTCACATTAACAAATGGAAAAATTTAGTGACAAAATTTATGGAAAATTCCTTCATCTTATATAAAAAAATCATAATATCCTTGATCTTTGCTTTGTAAGATCCATTGTGTTAATTGTTTGCAGGTTATTGTAATATAGTATACAAAAACAAGTACAAAATAATCTCAATTGAAACCTGAGATGTCAGTGTTTTCTGTTGAGTCAGATGTAAATAAAACTTGTATTAAATTGGAAACCTGAAAGTCAATAATTTATATCTCTTTTCAGTTAGTTTGTTATCCAGGAACAAACACACAAAGCACAGTAACTGCATAGAACTTATCATGCTCAAAAATTAATGCCCATGTGTTGTGAACACTCTTGTAATACCATGAAGGGTTAACAATTCAATACCACAGGATGATTGAATAAGAGATAAGAAAACAAAAAGGTGAACCTCTGGAAAAGAGTAAAATGAGATACTGCAATGCATGGAAAATGTTTAGCATAGTACTGAATACACAGTGAGCACTCCATAAATTTTAGCTCTTTCTAGCTGCCGCTGAAACTGTCTCAGATGTCACTGTTGTTTAACCCAGGAAGAGAATATGTGGCTGGCTCATCCCCTGTTCTGTGAGACAGAAAATCAGACTGCTATAAATTTAGACAGGAAGATGGCTGGTCTCTGGCCAGTTTTGGCAGTTGTTTATCTTCTGTAAGTACTCTGGTGCTACTCTATTGCCATGTAATCTAAAAGCACCATTATGAACCCATTTGGGAGTAAGGCTAGGAACTAAATCAAGGAAATGTGGCTAGGAGTCAGTTAACACAATTCAACCACTCTTGCAGTTCCTTCCCTTTGTTGTTCTGAGAAAGTGGCTTTAGGATATAGATAATCATGCCAGCCTTGTCTGTAAGGCAGATTTCTCAACATTAACACTATTTTTATGTGGGACCTGAGATATTTGTTGCAGGGAGCTATGCATTGTAGGTTATTTAGAAGCATCCTCAACCTCTACCCCCTAGATGCCATTAGCACCCCCATTCCAGCTGTAACAACGAAAAATGTCTTCACACATTTCCAAGCACCTCATGAGAGTGCAAGGAGGCAAAGAAACTCTCCCTGAAAACCACACTGAAAAGAAGTGATTATTGATTGGAACTGGAACTATTTGGAGTGTGGAAAACAATATTTTTATTGAGTAACAATAAGGTAGCAACAAGTGTTACCTTATGAAGTTTATGTAGTCTGCAGAAAAGACCTATGAAATGGCCCTTATTCTCCATTCAAGGATGGAAAAACAAATTCTCATAAGAATTGGGTGATTTGCCCAGTCTCCCACATAACTGTTCTATGGTGGAATGGAGGCTTTCCAACAAAGTCCAAGCTTGTCCTGTTATATGCTCAGTTCAAGCAGAAATCCTAACCCAGTGAGTGCAGTTTCCTCTGCAAGGAAGAGAATTACATTTACCAAGTAAAAATGATTAGTAAGTTATTGTCCTGGGAGCTAGAGCTACCTGAATCTATGGCTGGGACTTAAGTTACACTTCTCCCTCAGCAATTAGCTTTCTATTTGATTTTACCATTAGGGAGCATTAAAGAAATACTGGTGGGCAGGAGGAGAGGGGAAGAGCTTTTTCTTCCTGTGTTAGCTGTTCTTGTCTCAAAGGCTGATCCAGCAACCTCTGAGTCACTAAACAAACAGAATAAACCAACAGTAAGTACATTATGGCTATATTCTCCCAGGGGACCAGCCAGCTACTTAGTGGTAGGTTAATTGCACCAGATTTTTCTGTCACTGTCAGAGTAGTGATTTATGTTTACTTGAGTAGGCATGTTTTCCAGATATTAATTGGCTTTCTCTGCTAATGATGTTTCTGTCATCATTACCATCTATGCATACACAGAATATTCACCATGGTGATGTTCCCCCAAATCATTGCTTCTGACCCAAAACTCAGTCCCTATGAAAAATAATATATAGCAATGAGTACATACTCATGGAATTCATTGATCAAATTCATTGATCTCAACCACTTATCCCATCATCTGGAAGCATCATCTAATAGCAGTAAGGAAAATTAAATGTTTACTTATAATCAATTGGAAGACAAGATGAAAGATGGCTCTATCTCACAGAAGGTATAAAAATTTTGAGGACCAGGGAGATAGCTCAACAGGCCAAGTGCCCACTTAGCAAGTGCAAAGACCCGAGTTCAATCCCTGGTACTGCATGCCATGCAGGCCCTGGAACCCTGACTGGCCAAGCTAGCCACTGAAACTGGGTGTGAAGGCACAGGCCTGTAATCCCAGTGATAGGCAGGCTGAGACAGGAAGATCACTATGAGTCTGAACTGCATAGTGAGACCCTGTACCAAATAAATAAATAATTTTTTAAAGAATGTGTTTTGAATTAATAAATAATATATGTGTCTAACTCCCACCTGCTAAAAGTCATGGGCCCAGAAATTAAGGGATAAAAGTGAGATTGGCTCCTTTTGCCATCATACCTAATATTCTATTCACAGAATTTTTGCTTTTAAACCCATTAGTTAGGTTCTGCTGCTTTGGAGACATCATTGAATTGGAAGCTGAGATTAGCACTTACTATTTTGAATTTCTAATGTTCCTGAGTTTGAAAGCAAAGAAGGTGAAGATGCTGTGCTACCTGAGCTGACTGAGATATATTACCAAAGGAGACTGAGATGTTGCTGCTTCCTGAGATCAGGGTAGACTATATCTGAAATTCAAGGGATTCCCTGGGGATTATTCTGTTGCTTTTCATGCCTAAAATAAATGGTAGTGGTAATCCCACCAAATCAAAAAACAACAAAAAGAAAATGAGAGAGAACCATCCAGCCAGTTAAAATAATAGTAACCAGTTGGCTCAGGGAAAAGGAATATGACATAAAAGAAATTTCAAAATATTGGTGGTTACACTGTGAATAGTTAAACATGAACAGTTGCAGAAACAAAATCTTCAAATATATTTTCCTCCTTTCCACCCACTTATGTATATATGTGTATGCACGTGAGCATGTATGTAATATTAAGTCTTTCGCTTATTTTATGTAAGCATTCACTGTAGAAATTAATGTAAATTTTTAATCTTTTTACTTCAAAATATTTTAGACTCAGAAATTGCAGAAGTTATAATGATGACTTAGTAATTTAGCTCACAGCATATTTCAGGTATATTTTCTGAAAAAAAAATCTAAAGGAGTAACAAAATTTCTCCAATAAAAAAGAACAGCTGCCAATCAGAGATGGCCACCATGAGAACTGAAACTTTGTCTTTTTCTTTTTGAAAACAAGAGAACATGTTTGTTTATATAAAGTATACTTGGGTATTATTAGACAGAATTATATATCTGTTGCATTATTTGAATGTAATTTATATGGAGAAGTGTGTGCCCTGGTAATGAGGTGCTACAGATCTGGGTTCCCTCAGTTCCAAGGGCCTTAAAAACTCTACCCTGCCACGCTCTTCTTTGAGTCCAGAATTCAGTACAATAAATCTCTTGCTGTTGGGTTCTTGTGAATTTCTGATAATAGGAGGGGCTACACAGAGATTTAAACTGGAGGAGAGAAAAAATGAGTTCCTTTCTCCTGTTAAAAATATAAACTCAGGGGCTGGCGAGATGGCTCAGTGGTCTAAAGCACCTACTTGGAACAAGCTTGGCAAAGCATCAGGGACCGCGGTTCGATCCCCCAGCACCACAT